>NC_134016.1:12295889-12603389 GCF_040712315.1 Castanea sativa | reverse complement strand
ACACCCACGCCATAGCAGCCTCCAACTACAGCTGAACACCATTGAACACATAAACACCATACTTCCTATCTGAAACTTTCCTCCAAAATTCATCTCTGTCCATCACATATCTTCACAACCATTTCCAGCAAAGCTTGGTTGAAAACATGAAGCCTCCTCGGCCCTAAACTACCAAAGTCTTTGTAACTTCTCTAGTCTTGGAGCCATTGATACAGGTACAAGAAAAAGAGATAAAACATGTTGGCAAACTCAAAAGGGAGCCTTCTATTAGCGTTTATCTTCCACCCCCCTTCCCTCCAAGTGTCAAACATAATATTTTGCAATTTTCTAACCATTGTTCTATCTTCTCTAAAATCTATGCTATACAAATTTGCATATGAAAGAGGAATCCAAAAGTAATACCCAAATATGTCACTAGGTAAAGCATCCACCCCAGAATGAAGAGGACCCACTAACTCATTATCCATTATTCACTACTTTAAAAACCTGAACTAAACAAGCCCAAAACTCTCTTTAAAGGGTAGGAATTTGGATAATATATCATAAATCATTCACCTCCTTTGTTGTGCTTGCATATGAATGTCAGTGACATGTCACTATACAGAAGATTCTCTTAAAATGCAAATAAGAATAATACCTGATGCTTTTCCTTCCATCTTGGAAAAAAGCTTGTCCCTAGCAGTTGGAACAAGTGATCCCTCATCTCATCATTTGTCACCAATAAACACCTATGAAGCACGGGTGCGTTTCGGGATTCGGGTGCGGGTGCGGGTGCGGGTGCAGGACTCGACAATTTTTGAAAAAGTAGAGTGCGGGTGCGGGTGCGGCGATTAAAAAATTATTAAAAATATTTTTATTTATATTTTTAATATATTGCTAAACATATTTTTTTCACATTATATAAATATATACCAAATTTAAGAGCAATAGTAAATAATAACTAGAATACAGAGAATGGGAGAGAGCCTAGCTGAAGAGTGAAGGCAGAGAGTGGGAGAGAGGCGCAAGAAAAATGAAGAGGGAGAGGGCTGGGTCTTGGTTTTTTTCCAAACGCGCCGAAAAAATTATTTTTTTAATGCCCGACGCGGCACAGACGCGCAGGCAGCGGCGTCGCCTGCGCGTCCCCGCGTCAGACGCGGGTGCGGCGGCCCAAACGCCGCACCCGTGCTTCCTAGGTAAACACTTACAACTAACAGCAGCATATAACCAGTACCTGTGAATAATGAGAGAACAAACTTTTCACACAAGTTTACTAATAAAGTCATAATCAAGCTACAAATGCCCTGGAGATTTGAATTTAGTAACTTTTTGGTTAAATTACAAATTACACCTTCCATTTCAGTCCCTTAATTTCATTTGTTGTCAATTTAGCCATTTTGTCTAATTCCATTACATTGTGTCGTTAAATATCTTATATATATATATATATATATATATATTATAAGTAAGAATAATTTTATTAAAAGAGACTATTTCGTGTATAAATGACACAAAGAAGACTAAAGAATTACAAAAAAGGAATTATCTACATAGGTAATGACTATGAATAACACAATGGAAGCACTATCTATAAAACCCGATGCAGAAGACCACTCGTATAAAAAAATAATGAAGGAATCAAATTCCACAGATCAAATGAATGATTAACTCTCCCATTTTGCCACTCACATAATAGATCAAAGACCTCGTCCAACAATACCCATTGAATCCTAAAGGATCTAAAGACAAAACTCCACAGCTCAAATGCCACATTACAATGTATCAAATGATGGTCCACCGTCTCTCCACAACTTCAGCACATATAACATCAACCCACAAGGTTTTCACAAGTAAGTATTTTCCCCCAAGCTGCTGTCCACACAATGAAGGAAACTGAGGAGTTTTTAACCCCCATATGGCCTTCCAAGGGAAAGACATAGGGGATGAACCCCATAATGCTTCACAAAAAGAATGAACACTAAAATCCCCACTTCTATTAAGCTTCCATAGCATCCGATCTCCCCCCTCCCTCATAGGAACATGAAATTCTAGTAGGTGTAGTAATGAAGCCACCCCCTCCATCTCCAAATAATTAAAATTCCTAATGAACCCCACATACCACTGCCTTCTTCCTTCCTCCTCTAGTCTCTCTAACAATGACTCCACTGAAGCGTCCCTATTTGTGGCATTTTCAAACAGTATAGGATACATCATCCTCAAAGATTGATCTCTGCACCAAAAATCATGCCAAAATCTTATCCAATTGCCAAAGCCCATGTCAAACCAAATGTATTGTAAAAACTATCCCTTCTCCTTCTAATACTCTTCCACAACCCACAACCATGAGTGCCTCGAACAAGTTTCGTACATCATCCACCCCACTCCTCCCAACACTTCATAGTAACTACTCGCCTCCACAATTGAGTGTCCACCCACCTATATATAGCGTCACAAACATTTACCCACCAAAGATTGATTGAAAGTAGTAAGCTTCCTAATCCCCAATCCTCCACTAGCCATAGGAGTACACACCTTATCCCATCCAACCAAATGATGTTTGAACTCCTCTCCTAAACCACTCCACAAAAATTCCTCTGCAACCTCTCAATCATATCGACCACACTAGTGGGAGTGGTAAACAAAAATAAGTAATATGTAGGTAGGCTCAAAAGTGCACTCTTTAACAGTGTCAACCTCCCCCCTTTTGACAAGCCTAGCCTCATCCAACTAGCTAATTGACACTTCAATTTCTATAATAGGGTTCCAAAATGTTGTTGATTTGAAGGAGGTCCAACAGCATACCAAGGTAAGTCATTGGCAAAAACCTACCTTACAATACAAAAGGTCAGCTAATTCAATCACACTCTCCATCTCACCCACTAGCACCATCTCACTTTTCCCCAAATCAACTTATAACCCCATCACTGCCTCAAACCAAGTCAGCAACATTCAAATGTACAAGATCTGTTCAGTGTTAGCATCACAGAACAAGATGGTGTCATCAGCAAACAATAAATGTGAGATAGACAACCCACCATTTTCATCACTCCCAACTTTAAAGCCTTTGACAAGACCTTCCTCCTACATCTTCCTCAACATTCTACTAAGAAGCCCCATAACCAGGATAAAAAGCAAATGGAATAATGGATCTCCTTGCAGTAATCCCCTAGAAGTGCCAAAAAATCCATAATGAGAGCCATTGACCAAAACAGAGACTTGTATCGTTGTAATGCATGCATGAATCTAATCTCTCCACTTTTTTGGAAGGAGAAGATCTTTGAAAAGTGGAACAAGATTCTTAAATTTTTTGTTAATCCTTTTTTCTTCATGTTCTTCTCAGGGTTTAATCCTTCTTTTTTTAATACCATATAGGAATTTCTATTGTTCAAAAACTTTTTTTATTAGTAAAATGATTTTTTATTCCTTTTTTTGGATTTTTTAAGAAATTCAAAATAACCAAAACTACTTTGTTTGCACAATTAATGGCAGCCCACCTAGCAAAATTAGACAGAAGGACTAAGTTGACAACAAATGAAAGTTAAAGGATTGAAATTAAAAAAATAATAATAATAATAATTAAAGTTACAGGACTAAAGTTAGAGGGTGTAATTTGTAATTTGCCTAACTTTTTTCAAAATAAATTAAAAGTTCCTTAAATAAAAAAAATCAAAGATCAATTTCTGTCGTGTTAATAAAGGGGAGTTTTCATGCATAACATGATAAAGAAAGCAAAAATGTGTTGAGACAGCATATATAACCAAAACATATATATTTTGCCAGTGACCTCAATCTAACCTATCTATAGTTCAATTTTGATTATGGTTCAACTGAATGAAAAGATGCAATCATGCAAACTTACCAATCATCGTTTGAAGCAGGAGGAGTAGCAAAAAGTGCACCAGAGTTTTTCCAATTCTCTAACAACTTCTTGTTATTAGGATGCTGAGCAGGGCCACCAGTCACATGATTTTTATGCAATATAACCAGGGGCAATCGCTTGGAAGGTTTCATTTATAATCATATTAAACTACAACCAAAAGGAATTGATAAGCACTCCATTGGTAGATTTTTTGAAGGATTCAAAAAATAAGTGTCATAAGTTTTAATATATATCATTCTTACTTATCAAAAAAAAAAGTGTCATAAGCTATTTCTCATTATCCCACTCACCTGGGAAAACTTGAAACTATGCTGGTTAATAAACATTGGCACCATCTACATCTGCATCAAATGGACCATGCCATTGGAGCCACTCCTAAATGAGTTCACCTTCTCAATCAATGAGGATGTCACTGACAATCATTTTATGCATTACTTGTTGAAGCATACAGAGCCAGCAAGTATCAACCAAACCAAAATAGTCAAACCATTTCAACAATGACAAAACGAGGAAAAAACAAAGAAGAAATATTTCCTAAAAAGCCTTATTGCACCAAAGATATTGGCCTTCCAATTTGGCCTTGGATACCAAGTCTTTTACATGCATTATGTGCCAATTTTTCCCGACATACCAAAATTTCAAAACAGAGCAGCTTAAGTGTACTTTTTTTTAAAATTTTTATATATTTAATTTGACAAGTTACATATGCATCTAGTGGGTTTTGACTTTGGAATCATGATCAAACCCTTCATCCACTCTTGTGGGAAGATGAAGTGCCATTTGAGCCAGAACTCAATGGTGTAAACAGTAACAAAGAGCAGCTTAGGCATACTTGCTTTTATAATAAATTTTAGTTCGAATTCCAGCATAGGGCAATCAGGCCATCAACATTCCTTAGTGGATCTTACTAACACTTCAATACTGTGATTTTCCAGAACTTACAGTGAAAAGGTCTCCAAACCGTTTGTGCAAGAGCCTTCACAAATATGCATACAATCAAGCAACTCAAAACATAAACAAAAGTTAGAATACTGATATGCAATATACAAAAAACCGAAAAGTTTTATGTTTCCATAAATCTCCAAATACACACTCATTCAAATCAACAACAACAGCAGAAAGTACAGGGACTCACTCAATTGTTAGCAACTTCCACTAGTTCTTTATGTGTTGGTATTGTGTACAGGGTTTTACTGATAGTAATTACATCATGACGTTTATAAAGCTGTTGCCTTTCTGCACATAATACATTTTCGTTGTAATTTGGGTCCAATGTACATGAAGTAATCTTCTTCTTGATAAATTTATCATTACCTATTAATAAAAAAAACAACAAAGGAACACATTTTCGCACCTGGAACCGAACAAAATCGGCCTTAACCTCTCTTTGGCAAGCCACATTGATCAATGAGGCAGCAAAAATTTCCGTCTCCTTTGGATCAATATCAATACAAACAAGCTTCTTGCCACACGATTGACAAACCCAAATACCATTCATTGACGATGCCATCCTCCACCACCTCTCACAACCCCTTTCCTCACTTTACTCGCTCACATCCCAATTCTCCTGTGCATTGTTTCAGACACCTTATGTGCATTCTTACAAACACCACTAACTTTTAAAAATCGCCGAAAGCTCAGCCTCCACAGCCACCACACCGAACTCAACCATATCAGCATCAACCTCGTAAGCCTTATCCTCCATCACTTTCTCGCAAAATCCAAACAATGCCTCAACTTCGGCACAATTCCAAACCCCCATATCTGGGTTTTCCTTCGCTGCAGCCATCCTCGCCAGGCTTGTAAACGTGGCCTCATTAAGACAACCTTGTTCACAACAACCATGGCTTGAAAAATCTGAAAACCTCTGTTTCTATCCAAAGAGCAGAGTAGAGATAGCTCAACACGTTGGTAATGAGTAATTGCGGCTTCAGTTTTAGTTTAGAAAACTCGACTTCTTGGGGGCTGTTTGACACACGAATTCAAATAACAATTTTTCAGTATTTAATCAACGTTCACCCACTTTTTCACTCACAAATATTTCCAAAAAAAACTTTTTATACTTGAAAATTGTTGTTTAAACACACGTACCAAACTGTTAAAAACTGTTGTTTAACTAGCTTTATTTTTTGCCAACTTATTTTATAATTCAGCTTAGTTTTGCTATTATTCATGGCTTCCACTGCATTTTTTAATACCATTCATAGGTTTCATTGTACTATTTCAACTAACATTTATCTACTTTTATCTACAGTACTTTTAACAAAAAAATTTTAGTTTCAACAAAATAAGTGGATCCCAAACATTACCTTAATTATCAATTTTCACTTTTTAACGTTACAAGACACTTTTTTAAATAAGTAAAAAATTGTAGGTTCCATTTATTAGATTTATTAGACTATATGTCACCGCTTAAAAAAAAACACACACACACATGTACCAAAAATACAATTATATTTTTTTTTCACTTTTGAAAAGATGTTATTAGAAATATAAAACTAAATACATTTTTTTGCATTATGAATACTTTAAATATGTGTTTTTACAATACTTTTTAAAACCACAGTTTTCACATTATTTTGAACAACAATACTCAAACAACTCTACCTATCATAAGGTTAGGACAAGTTTCTTTAAGCCTAGTTTAAAACAATTTGTAACCTTAAAAAAATTAAGTTTTTTTTTTATTGGATTAATAATTTTAAAGCATGAAAATTTAATTGCTTACTTATATAGGTTAAACCATTACAAATCCAGATGGTATAACATCGAAAATTTATTTAGTTACCTAATTAAATTATCCTAACATGAAGTAAATTGCTCAATTGTTACTATTTTTTTTTGTAACCCTCAATTGTTACTATGAATCATGTGGAATCATATATTCATATTGATGTATGTACAACTTTTATTTATTTATTTTTGGGTTGATAATTTGATGTTTGTACAATTTGTCACATCTATTAGTGGTAAAATTTAAAAATAAGAAATAAAAAATCGTTACAGTGGAATTATATTACATTACATTGCCTGACCTAAGTTTAAAATTATGTCAAGATAGAGATTTTATTTTTCGGAAACTTAAATACCTTTCAATATGCTAGAAATGTCCTCTAAAGTGCAATCTTGCTTTTTCTGGCCATAATCATGGGCAAAAATTGGCAAATAACACTAATCCCCAGACAATATAATTAGTTAGCAGAGTTTCTAAACTATATACTAAACTAGCATCTTGAATTTAAGAGACTCGATTTACCCCTAAGAACTCGAATCTTAAAGGCTTGATTTCCGTGTTTTGATGTAGATGACGTGGTTTTTTTATCCACGTGAAATCCACCTGGAACTCGACCCTTAGAGACTTGATTTCTGTGTTCTGATGTAGATGACGTGGTTTTTTTTATCCACGTGGAATCCACTTGAAACTCGACCCTTAGAGGCTCGATTTCATAAAAGCAAAATTCCTTTCATGCTATCATTCACTCACACTCTCACCACTCTCCACTCTCCACTCTCAGTCGTTCACACTCACCACTCTCAGTCGTTCACACTCACCAAGTGACTCTCAATTCCTCACTCTGATTCTTCCTCTACATTCTTAATTCCTCGTCCTCCACCAAATTCCTCGTCTAAAACAAGGATTCTTCTCCCTCAGTTCTTCCCCCTAAATCAAACCCACACACTTCGAGCTTCCCTCAACACTGAAACCCACACACTCACCCAAACACTCCGGGCACCCTACCTCACTGAAACCCACTACCCATAAGTCCTAGCTTTTGTACCATCGAAACCCACAATCTATAGAAGCTCATGAAACACTAGGTAATCCATTTCTTTGTTAAATGCTATTTTTGTTTTGTGGGGTTGATTTTTTTTTTTTTTTTTTACGCTTTTTTGTGTTCGTGGGTTGAACTGTTGATATATGCTTAAATCATTGAATCATGTATATATTGATATACAGATCCTCACTGTCTTAAAATTCACTATTAGATTGAGGCCTTAAATTTCAATATCTAATTATTAACTCAAAATTTGTTGAGCCTTTATTAGATTGAGGCCCTAAACAATGGCCTAAATGGCCTTAACCTAATGCTAGCCCTAGCTATGAGCTATAGGACGATTTTAGTTACGAATGTTGTTAGAGGAAGAAAAGAAATATTGTGCAGCATTCAACCTTTCAATCCATTTGACAGTGTTGATGCAAATAAGATAATATGGATAATTACAGTAAACTCACCTGTGGTATGGCTCGTTTTCACTTTGCCTACCCGTTGTTCAATCATTTACACTTTGCCCACTTGAACTTCAATCTGTTACCCATCCGTTACTCACCTCTGTTAAAATCAAGGGTAAAAATGTATTTTATCTTCACTTTTATGTCTCTCTCCTCTAAAAACAAAAAATAACAGAAAAAACTCAAACAAACAAGATCAAATAGGGGGGGGGGGTTTGTAGCTTGGGTTCAAGAACACACTTGCTCTTGGTATGAACAGTCTTGAGCCAATCAATCCAAATAAAATTTTCATATTCGCACAAATCCTAAAAAACATTTACAAAAATCCTACACTTGAAAGTGCTCTACTCTAATTTCACAAAAATCCTTTCAGACACTTTCAGTTATTCACAAAAATCATACAAGGCTTTAACTTAGTTCTCTCTCAAATCTCAAACCAAAACCAAAGCAAACCTCTCTTCAAAACCCATACCCACCACACAAATATAACAAGACTCATCACATTCACAAACCCAAAGGCCACACCCCAACACTCACCTCCTCCACAACCAAGCAACACAAGCTTGCATAAACCCACAGCCTCAACCCACGACACATGGTGGCTCCTCTTCTCCCTCTCATCTTCTCTCGGCCTCAAACCACGAAACAACTAACCACTGAACCCACAGATCAGACCACAACCCACAACACAACCAACCTAGCACCATAAATCAAACGGCAACCCATGACACAAGCACAACCAACCACCGTTGTAGCTAGACACCGAACCACCATTGCTACTTAGCAACCTAAGCAAAAAAAAACCCAGCACCACAACCACGACTCACGGCCCATGGCCAAACCAACAGTGACACCCACAACCCACAGCCAAACCCACAAATCTGACCACCACAACCAACAAAAAACCCACCGGAGGACAACCAACAAAAACCCATATCACAACTGGAGCACAGACCCACAATCTCACAGACGGACGAACTGGAGCACAATCAAACCCACATAACAGAGAAGTGAGACAAGAGAGAGGGAGGAAGGACTAAAAAAATGAGAGAGCAGGAATAAAAAAAATGTTTATTTATTTATTTTTATGTTTACCTTCCTCCTACAATGAGATTGTTATATTTGTTTTTGCCTTCCTGCTACAGTGGCCTTTTGATTCTTGTTATATTTGTTTTTGCCTAAAAGTGTGTTTTTCTAACGGCAAATGAAGAGGTGGGTTAAGGAAAGCTAATGGGACTAATCTCAGGTGGGCAAAGTGTAAATGATTGAACCACGGGTAGGCAAAGTGAAAACGGGTCATACCACAGGTGGGTTTACTGTAATTATCTCAATATAATACTTGCATTAGAAAACTGTGTATTGAATGGTATAAGCAAAGTTAGGAAGGACAAAAGGAAACAAGTGTTGTTCGATGTGATTCAAGGGCATAAGTAAATCCTATCATGCTCGGGACAAAATGATATCATTTCAAAATTAAACATTAAATTTGATTTGGTATATATTTCATTAATGCATTTCTATATAAAGTGTTTTTTTTTTGGTGCTAAACAATGCAATTCGTGTTTCTGTGATATATATTTGATTTGGTATCATTCACTAGAATTTTAATCTATGGGTATGACATTTATCATCTTTTGATGTCCGAACTATCTAAGTTAAGATGCCCTGATTCCAAATACCTTGTCAGATTTAAGATATATTTGGATATATTGAAACTTAATTTTGCTGTTCTTGAGTTGACTTTGCTCAATTTATGTTAAACATTATTAAAAACTGAATTGAAAAAACTTCATTATTAAAATCTAAAGTGAAAAATTGTGGGAAACAACATTTAATGAAGTGAAAAATGGAAGGTTGCTGGGTTACCAAATTATACTAATGTCTAATGCTTGCTGTAGTAAATGTAGGGGTGTGGTTAGTTAAATGTTGAAGTTCCACATGGGATACTAATGACAAGTGTGAGTGTTTAATAAGCTTAAGCTTTTATGTGTTATTTTAATATTTTCTCCTCAATTGAAGTCTCCCCACTGTGTTATACCCCATGAATTCAAACATAAGAGTACTTCTGCAGCTTGATAGGGTTCTAAAAGCTGATTATTCATTTTAGGCGTGCATTAAAATTAATTATATTTGATTTAGTATCAGTGCAACAACTACAGTTGCTGTAGAAACAAGAATTCATTCTATGATATTTTCATCTTTTGATGTCTATTTTTTTTTTGGTAAGTATGAAGTTTAAACTTATAACTCTTAAGATTAGTATGCAATTGTTTTTGTTTTTATTTTATTTTAAGATTGGTAATTTATGTTAAACAATCAATACCTTGCAAGTCACTAATTTATCAAACTAACTGCTTATCATTCTTGTGCAGTATGGCTGCTACGAATGCTAATGAGATTGAGACTGTGCGGCCTGGACTCATTGATGATTTGGTGTTGACTTTGCAAGCCCAACATCAGTCAGATGCTATTTGGACTGGGCAGGTAAAACACAACACTAAAACTAGGTGTTATGTTCTGAATTCTATCCTTTATATGGTACCCCATTTCATTCATAGAATGTAGACACACATTATGTCGTATAACTTTCCATAGTATAACTTTATGTAAATTCTATATTAATCCATGGTTCTGTTGTGTCCGAGATCCAGGGGCACTTACTTGTCGTAGTCCTAATGAAGAGTTTAACAATCTAGAGCCAATGGTGGATGACTGTGTGGTTGACATAATTTAGGGACTCGGTTTAGAGGGACTCCTTAGGACCCCAAGTAGAGAGATTGATCATGGGCTGATAATAGAATGGCAGTTCGAGACTCACACCTTTCACATGCCATGTGGTGAGGTGACCATCATGTTGTAGGATGTGGAGGAACTTTTCAAGCACCCTATTGATGGCGAGGTTGTAGTCAGGAGCACTGAGAAAGTTTGGAGGGACATGTGCTGGGACTTCCTTGGCTTTACTGTTCCTTTGGATAATACATCAGTGTTACAAGGCTAGAGGATTGTCATCAAACGGCTTTTGAGCAAGTTGCAGTTCCATTGCTGCCTAATGCTGAAAAGGATCAAGTGCATAAGTATGCACGATGTTACATTCTAGCGCTACTAGTGGACACAATCTTCATGGACAAGTCTGGCGATAGGGTGCATCTAATGTGGGTGCAGTTATTGGAAAACCTTCGCAACCCAAGAAGGTATAGTTAGGGAAATGCTTGCCTTACATAGTTGTATAGAGAGTTATGCAAGGCAAGCAATAAGATGGCTAGTCAGATTGGTCGGTCCTTGCAGTTGGTCCAGTAATGGGCATGGGCCAGGTTCCCATTTTTGTGCTTGAGTGTTGAGCGTGGCCCGATAGTAAGTGCTTATGGTCCTCCAGTGCGTGGTTCATTGTCCTTGAAGTAAGTCTCGACCTCAGACACCTTATATACATTCTGTGGTCATTACCTAACCATGTAAGTTGATTACATTATAGTTTTAATCATAAAAAAATTTTAAAATGTGTTTTTGGGATTTTAATCATAAGAGTATGTTAGTAGGAAAGTTGTAGATATTGATCCCCTCGTTCTTGATTGTAGGTGGTTGTGGGTCCCAAGCAAGAAAAACAGGCCCTCTAAGATCTTTTTGCTCCAATATCGCAAGCAAATGGCTTCAATGCTGCCAGACCAAGTACCAAAATGTGTTTTTTGACATGTTTAGGAACATGATATAGCTTTGGTGAACTTTGAAATATACACATTGTAATTGTATGTTACTTGAAAAGATGGAAAGTTGCCTAATGTTTTGCCTACTTGTTTTTTGACTGCTGTAGGTGGTGTGGCAACCGTTGGAAGCTAAATTAAGCGACCTTCCTACGTACTGCATTGTAGGGAGGGCAATGTGGATGGAAATAGTGCCGCTTGTATGTTTCCACCTAGCAGAGAAACATACACCGGATTGTGTAGTTCATCAATTTGGGATGGTCCATTCCCCAACCTGTTAATACTGATGTAGTGCTTCATGGGATTGATTTGAGGGGGAAGGTCTGTGTCAATTGATTGCAGAAACATGTTGGTTATATCCACGATTGGGGTAATCGATTTGAACGACAGTGTCATGCAGTGCTTGGTGACAAAGATTGTAATGTAACTGCTGGTTGACAAAGATTCTAATTGCTAGTACATTGATGTTGCATGTGAAGAAAGATAGGCATTAGTCTAGTATTTTGATGTGAACAAGTGTACAAAGTTAGGCATGTCTCTAGTATTTTGATTTATCAAATTTTGTGAACAAGCAGTGGTGATATAGAAAATGCCTTTTTGATGTGTTATATTATGTGAACAAGTATAGTTTGATTATGAATATACAGGGTGATAGACTAAAAACGTATTGACCTTTGTGATGGATTAATAGATTAATTAGCCAAGTTTAATTAATTAACCAATTTAACATACAAATGCGTGGTAGCACTAACAAATCACCAATAAACTAAAAGTGCGGCAAAAAATAAATTGACACGGTGATTTGTTTACGAATGGAGAAAACTTCAAAGGCAAAAACCCCACTGGGTGATTTTAAGGTCACCACTTCTGAGAATCCACTATTATCACAACAAGCGGTTACAAGTAAAGGAATCTCAGTACCTTATACCAACCTACAGTTGAACCCTTACCCTAATACCCAATTGGACTTGTTCTGTAGTGACAATCTCTCCTTTTGATGCATGTCTCCCAGTACGTGACTAACCAATTGTGCGGATCCCAGTATGCGACTTCAATCACCAACTTGAGAAAGATGTTGGCTGCAAAGTTCTTTAAGTCATCCTCACAATGAAGAACAAGAAGATACTTGATTACAAAACCCTACGGTGCACAAACATAACAACTTCTTCACAAAAGAGATGAACTAGGGCAAACTTTGTCTCCAGTCACAAATAGCTTTTGCAACTTGCGCTCTTTATTGTGTCACTAGTTACGGCCTTTAAAATAATCCTTTTATATGTCTAGGGTTGTGAGAAAAGAAGGCCCAAAGACATATCCACGGATTGGAATTAAAACAGATCTGAAATTCTGTTTTTCTTAAACCTCAACAGATAGAGGTGTTGAGAAACTGTTGAGCAGTTGTCGAGCCATGGGGCTGGAATAGCTTCTTAAGCTTGATAGATGCTGGCTGTCGAGCTTTAATGACAGACACTTCTTTAGCTTGTTTCTTGGACAGACTTGCATGGCTTTAACATTTGATCTTGGAACTTTGTTTCTTGAAGTATTGAAACATCCTAGATCTACCCAAAAGCAAGTAGAGTGCGTTTTGTCAAAGGATTAGCCAATTACATAAAAGAACGACATATGTTCTTAACAAGTGAACCATATATGTCCTAACAATCTCCCCCTTTGGCAATTTGTGACAAAACCACAGCAAACAAATGAACATACGAGAGAAGTCATAAAACACTCAACTTATACTTACTTGTTGAATACAATAAAATCTATTCTAACACAAACTCTTGAAAAACTTTGCAAGAAGAGAGTTTATGACAAGTAGACTTTGACAACCTGTCATTCTGAAACATTTTAAACAAAACACATCAAGACATCTTTGTGTGAAGCAAGTATAATAGATTGCATACAAAATAAAGAAATATGTGTATAAAGATAGAAAAGAAACAACACATGTAGAGATAGGTGAATAAAACATACATCATCACATATATATCTAAGATAAGCACAATGTATGTAAATATGGTCACAAGACCTAGGTACAAGAACAATGTATCTCTAAAAGAAAGAAAAGAAAAGATACAAGTAAACCTTACTACATCCCTCGAAAAAAAAAAACTACACACTCCCCCTAACAAAAATCTCCTAGATCCTAACTCTCCCTCTAAGAATGACTACTCTCATATTCAAAACTACATCCCTCGAGCATTCATGCGCTGAAGCTATGCCATGATCGCATCCAAAGTCACACCTCCCGTTGAAGCAGAAGGAGCGGAGGTAGAAGGAGCTAAAGAAGTGGGAGGAGTTGCTAAACCGGACTGCCTCGAACGAAACTACGCCTCGCTTCGTTTAACGGTAGCGTAGTCAATGGCACATATAATGGAGAAGTGGTCAGATGAGGGAAAAGAATAGAAAAATGGTATAAAATTCGCGTGATAGCTGAAGGAAAGATGAGCTTATCACGGGTCACCTTATCCCTATACACATCTATGATTGAAATAATAAAATGTGAAGGAGCTGAAGGAAAGATGAGCTTATCACGGGTCGCCTTATCCCTATACACATCTATGATTGAAATAATAAAATGTGAAGGAAAATCTATAGAAAGATCCTCAAGAAGGGACAACAGAAAACGAGCACGAGACTCAGTGATAGAGTTGTAACGAGACAGAGGATACAAAACAAAAGTCATCACCATGTTCAAGAATCTAGGACCTTTAGCAAAAGACCGACATGATGTAAACTGACGTTCACCCAAATCAGCTGAGCACTCACAGAAAGCAGAGATCATCTCGTCTTTGGACACAGTCTGTAGACGCTCACAAATGGGGTAGTCAGGATGCACAACCCTCGGAACACAGAGCACATCGGATACCAACTCCGGTGTGACCACTATGCGTGTACCTCGAACGTGAGTATGAAAAAGAGGTACTAAAGTATCAGTTCCATGCATGTTGGAGTAGAACTCCTGGATAAGCACGGAAGGAGAAGTGACTGGGACGTCACACAGTGACTCCCATTCCCGACTGTGAATGACATTGGCAAGGTCAGTGTTGGCGAAATCTGACAAAATAACTCGGCGTTTCGAATGAACACCTCGTTTAGAGAAGTTCTCCGAGAAGTCCTTTTGGGCTTTCTCATCACGGAACCGAACAGAAGAAGGAGTAGGATCAGAGGATGAAGAGGCCCTAGAACGTAGAGGGTTTTGGGACGGAGCAGACTTACGTTTCGGTGCCATTGACACACTAATGCAAACAAGAGAGATAGGGGGAAGAAAGAAACACTCAGAAAAGTCCTAACACAGTTCAAATACAACAATTATATTGAAAGGAAAGAACTTATGCATGAAAAATGCATGAACATGTGACATGCAATATAAAAGGTATCATGGGCTTAGTCCAATCCAATTCTATCAACACACAATCAAATTGCACACATCTAAATGCATGATAATACAGTTATAATGCTCATGGAATGCAATGTATGAGATTTAAAATTCATTTAGACAAAAACCCATCCTAAAAATTTCAATAAAGACTCCTCAATTTTAAAAAACCCAAAAATTTTCCAAAAACCCCAACACTTAGGTTTCAAAACATGAAATGCATGTAAATGAAAGAATTGAAACTTACCAAGTGAAGAAAAACTTTGAGAAAGCTTGAAAGATGCTTGGGAAAGAGGTTTAGGGTGAGGGAGAGTGATTTGGGAGGTGAACAGACGCGGACAGATTGAGAGAATGAAGTCCGTATCGCGTTTAAACATATATATAGAACCTCAGTAAATCTTAACAGATAGAGGTATTGAGAGGTATCGAGGTAGGTGTCGAGAACACAAGCGTCGACAGATTCAGCTATCGAGAGGTGTCCAGAGATGTCCACAACAGAAGCTCGATGGATCAAGGAGCTATCGAGGAGCTATCGAGGAGCTATCGAGGGGACAAGAGATTTCTCGATCGACCCACCTAGCTATCGAAAGGTGTCGAGATTGTGATAAGATGCAACAAAAGATCTCGACAGAAAGCCAAGTGTTGAGAGGTGTCAAGGAGGTATTGAGATTGCTTAAAAACAGTTTTCAAAGAGGAGAAAAACACAAATGTGAATGCAATCAAGAATGCAACTCAACCAATGATCCAAACAACATTTTGAACTCTTAAAATCATCTCTCAACAATAAAAAAGATAAGCATATAGATCCCAAAAACACACACACACCCACACACACACATACACACACACATACACACACACACACACACAACAAGTTTAACCAATTTTATATTTCAAAAACAAGTTAAGACATTTTAGTGAGCATACATCAACACATGTAAACCTTGTGATGGCCAAATCACATTGTACCTGCACATGTATCAAGAATAGCAAAGAATATTGCGTGTTGTGTGTGAAAAACATCACAAGATTACACAAGTGTCTCTATGTTATAACAATTTAAGATATGAGGAAATCACTTTAACTCACACACAATCATAACTGTTTGATGGAGACTATCACCTTTGAGGTACATTCTATAACTCCTACATCTCCTAGAAAACACACTTGCAATCATGTTTTAAAGCATTTTGTTCTTTTTGCTTTTATTTTCTTTGCATATTTTATTTTATCAAGCAAATCATGTATGGGTATACAAGAGAGAGAAAAGAAATATCTATTTATGTTAAGTTTTTTGACATTGCACTTTTGCTATGTCGAAGCATACAGATGTCATTGTTATGATTGGCGGGTAACAGTGGTGAGATGGTTATTTATGCATTTCTCTTAGGATTTTCTAGTTATTCTCGTCAAAAAGAGTGACACGGGTGTTAAGTACAAGAGATCACTTAACCTTACTCATCACAAATAAAGAGTCACAAAGCTCAGCATTTGAAAGGAACATAAGGGCTTTGAGAAGATCTTCGAGAGGAGCAAACGATGATGAAAACTGATTCTGGTTTCAAGATGCCATCATGTTGTTGCTATTTTGAGTGGCTAACCACTTATAGCAATTCGATTGAGTATGACCAGCTGCTCCACAGTGATGATAGAGATGTTGCTTCTTTTGTTTAGGCCTTTGAGAGTTAGTCTTCTTAGCCCTAGGGTTTTTAACTTCTTTCTTATCCTACTTAGGGGGTGCTCCTAAGATAGATTTACCCTTGTCTATGTTCCCACTAGCTAATTCAGTTTTAACATTAATGTTCTTAATTTCAGCATTATTGCTAAGAGGAACAAAAACAGTAGTACTAGAAGAAGTAACATTAGAGGAAGAAAAATCATACCTTAAACCTATTTGATCTGAAGCAGATTTCTAAAAACTGAGCATCTCATCGAGCTTAGCGCTTGAAGTCCTTTCCAACTGAGCTCTGACTTGGAATTGTTCTGCCTCAAGCTTCTTAATCTTCTTAGCCAAGAAGTTATTCTCAAATCTCAGTGCTCCAATAGTTTGATTTGCTTCATCAAACTTTGTGGAAAGCTCTTCACGTTCAAGCTCCACATCACAAAGTTTCTTGGTGGTCAACCTATACAACTTCTTGTGCTTTTTTGAGACCTTATATAATTTAGCATAGGCTATGTGAATGTCATCTTGATCATCCATCTGCTTAAACATGGATTCCACCAATTCCTCTTCTTCATCCATATTTTCAACAATCCCCTCAATAGGATTGATTGTGGCAGTGAAGGAATTCAAGATTCTGTCATCCTCATCATCGGAATCATCTTGAGGCTTGATGTCGCTTAGCGTAACAGCAAGTGCCTTGCTCTTCCCAATTGTCTTGAGATATATTGGCCACTCCTGTTTCATGTGTCTGAAGCCTTGGCACCCAAAGCATTTAGGTCCTATAGGAACAGTGTACTGACTGCTATCCTTAGCATCCTTCTTTCTTTTGTCTTAGCCCTTGAACTGAGAAGAACTGGATTGCCTTCGGTCCTTGTTGAAGCCTTTCCCATTGGCATTTTTCATAAACTTCTTGAATTGCCTGGTGATGTAGGACTTCATCTTATAATCTTCATCGTCTGTTCTTGGCCTTCAGTGCCATACTCTTACTCTTGCTAGACTTTCCGATTCTAGACAAACCCAACTCATAAGTTTGTAGATTTTCAACCAGCTTTGTTAAAGGAATTTTATCAATATCCTTTGATTCTTCAATCGCAGTGATCTTGGCATGGAATCTTTCAGGCAGAGATCTGAGCACTTTTCTTACAATCTTGGGTTCTGGAATAGTTTCTTCAAGATTAAAGGCAGAGTTCACTATGTCTTTAAGTTTGGCATAGCATCAAACGACTCATCCTCCTCCATCTTTATATCTTCGAAGCTTGTAGTGAGCGTCTGTAGCTTCGAATCCTTGACAGCCTTTATTCCCTCATAGGTTGTCTGGAGGATGGTCCATGCTTCCTTTGCAGTTTCAGTGGAGGATATCTTGTCAAAATCCTCATTCGTGACTGCACTAAACAACGCATTCAATGCTCTGCTGTTGAAGTTTGCCGCCTTGATCTTAGCCTCATCCCAATCGGTCGGCGCTTCCTTTGGTTTGGTCCAGCCAATCTCTACAGATTGTCGCACCTTCTAATGTAGAGATTGTAGAAAAAGCTCTCATGCGTACTTTCCAGTATGCATAATTAGTTCCATCAAATAGAGGAGGTATAATAAGAGATTTTCCTCTATCCATGACAAATATGGGTCAATGGATCACACACAAGGATTAAACCCTAATCAGAGTGTGCTTGCTCTGATACCATTTGATAGGCCAAAAATGTATTGACCCATTGTGATGGATTAATTGATTAATTAGCCAAGTTTAATTAATTAACCAATTTAACATGCAAACGCGTGGTAGCATAAACAAATTACCAATAAACTAAAAGTGCAGTGGAAAATAAATTGACACGGTGATTTGTTTACAAATGGGAAAAACCTCCAAGGAAAAAACCCCACCGGGTGATTTTAAGGTCACCATTCCCGAGAATCCACTATTATCACAACAAGCGGTTACAAATAAAGGAATCCCAGTACCTTATAACAACCTACAGTTGAACCCTTACCCCAATACCCAATTGGACTTGTTCTGTAATGACAATCTCTCCTTTTGATGCATGGCTCCCAATACGTGACTAACCAATTACGCGGATCCCAATACGCGACTTCAATCACCAACTTGAGAAAGATGTTGGCTGCAAATTTCTTCAGTTCATCCTCACAATGAAGAACAAGAAGACGCTTGGTTACAAAACCCTACGGTGCACAAATATAACAACTTCTTCACAAAAGAGATGAACTAGGGCAAACTTTGTCTCCAGTCACAAATAGCTTTTGCAACTTGCGCTCTCTATTGTGTCACCAGTTACAGCTCTTAAAATAATTTTTTTATATGTCTATGGTTGTGAGAAAAGAAGCCCCAAAGACATATCCACGGATTGGAATTAAAACAAATCTGAAATTCTGTTTTTCTTAAACCTCGACAGATAGAGGTGTCGAGAAACTGTTGAGCAGTTGTCGAGCCATGGGGCTGGAACAACTTCTTAAGCTCGATAGATGCTAGTTGTCGAGCTTTAATGACAAACACTTCTTCAGCTTGTTTCTTGGACAGACTTTTATGGCTTTAACACTTGATTTTGAAACCTTGTTTCTTGAAGTATTAAAACATCCTAGATCTACCTAAAAGCAAGTAAAGTGTGTTTTGTCAAAGGATTAGTCAATTATATAAAAGAACGACATATGTTCTTAACAAGTGAACCACATATGTCCTAACACAGGGAAATGACTTTTGTTTGGCTTTTGGTTGAAATGAGCTTTTTTATTTTTTATTTATTTTTAATTTTTTAATTCACAGAGAGAGCTATGCCTTGCTTTACAGGAAAAAAAAAGTGGAACTCAAGTATATAAAACTCGAGTTCTATTTAGTACTTGAGTTCAGGAAAATCGAGTTTCCAAGCAGAGAGTTATGCCTTTTTTTTTATTTTTTTTTTATAAAAAAAACCTCAATGGAAATCGAGTATATAAAACTTAAGTTCTACAAATCGAGTTTTACTTCTCCCCGTGTGTATGATAAAAATATTTAGTATTCTAAAAAAAAAAAAAGAGTTTTATAGACTTGATTTGTGCTGGGAATATTTTTTTCACATGCAGGCAGCAAACAACTAGATACAACCAAAAACACTAGAAACACACAGAAACAACAAACAACCAGAAATAGAGCAAACAACAAAAATAGAGAAAATAGAGCACAATAGTCTCACACACACAATATATATATATATATATATATATATATATATATATATATATATATATATATATGTTTTTTGAGGGAATGCTCATATTTTGTTGATTTATTGTTTTTCTACAAGTGGTGAACATTTAATATGAAGTGCTATCTGATTATCAGGGAAAATATCATCCATAAGAAGTACTTCTATGGTTCAGTGGCATTGCTTCCTTTGATAGCTATATTTACTGTATGTATGTGTTTACTTTCACTACAATTTTGGATTCTTAAGTTTTGAAGTTAGTTGCATTAAAAAGATGCACAATGCAACTAATCCAACAAGTACAATGGGTAGAGAATAGTTCAATTACAAGTACATTCAGTGATAAAAAAAATAATAATTGTGTCTATACAACACAGCCTAGTTTGATAAGTGCATCTGTCCATACTGAAGATAACCACAACTTCAAGCTACAATGTGATTCCAAAATCGAGTCTCCGTTCGCCTGACAAACATTTAAATATGGTCATTAGTTCCCAAATAATAAGAACAAAAAGCAGATGAAATTCTATGCAAGTTAGCTACTTTATACAATTCGATCTTTACATCTCAGCTACTTTGTACAATCGGAGCATATTATATAAAAACAACACTTACCTAGTTTGTAACATCACCGCTTGTCAAAGCCCCACGGAATTGGGACATCTTCTGCGATTATGCCCTCCTTCATGACACAGTCCGCATTGCTACTTCGATTGAATCTCCCTCAAGGCCAACTCTTCCCCCCCAGCTTGTTGGTTCTTGCTGTACCCTATGCATCTCATTCCTTATTCTTGATTTCACAGGTTGACCTTTAGCTTATAACAGTTTTGGGTCAGGTACCCACCATAGGCCTTTAACTTTCCTCCACAATGATTGACTTTGGCACATAAATTGATGTGAATATGTGTGAATGATGTTGTCCAAATTGCGACATGGGTCAATATAGCTGGTCAGATTAATTCACAGCATTGAAAAACTCTAATTGCATATGACCAAGGGATCTTAATGTTTTGCCACTTTCCACAACCACGTATTCTAGTCACTATGTTTATTTCATGGCTGTGGTTTCCCCCTCCACCGCTATAATCGTTGTATGGGGTAACTACTTGATATATACCAGCTTCATGATTAAATACCCTCATAGAGTGTCTAGAAGTTTTGCACAGATTTGAGCCATAGATCCCTAAGGCATATTTACTTCACACCTTACCTTGAGAGAGATTAGAATTAATTTCTTTATGTCGATCATGGAAATATGCAACAAGTTTGCACCAAGTGAACTTAACTATTGTAGCAATGGGCAAGCCGTGGGCACCTTTAAGTACCCCATTAAAGCACTCTGAGATATTGGTTGTCATTGCCCCATAACGTCTTTCACCATCATGTGACTGAGTCCATGTGTCTAGATCCTCACTCATTAGATATGTGTATGGCATATAGTGTACAAGATTGCCTTCTTCGTTTGTATCATCACATTCCCCCTAAGGGCATTAATCTCGACTTCCTTAATGGTTTGTATTATGAATTCAAATTTAGCTTCCTGAGTAGCATATCTAGCTTTCAAGGCCAATGCTTTTAGAATCAGGTCCTGAAATTGTGCATTGAAGTTGCTAGCAACATATTGAAGGCAATATTAGTGAAATACCCGTAATCTTTCGTTATTACCTCTAGGCCATGCTGCAATGGCACTTTTGATACCGGCATGTCGGTCAGAAATAATGCAAATGCCTTTATTAGGTATCATATGCTCTATCAAAACCTCGAGGCATTTTAAAAACCACCCCCAACTAAGCCTTGACTCTTTGTTCACAACGGCAAAGGCGAAAGGAAAAACATTGTTGTTAGCATCAATTGCCATTGCAATTAACAATACTCAATATTTACCATACAAATGGGTCCCATCAATACTGATCACTGACTTGCAATATCTGAATCCATCAATGTATAGAGCGCATGCCCAAAATACATAGCACAGTAACGTAGTACCAAGTACGCTTCTGGGTATGGTGTGATAGAAGTATCGGGTACCCGGATCTTAATCCAAGTATGCCAAAAACAACTTTTGTAACCTTTGGTAAGACCGTTCCCAATCCCCGAAAATCTTTGCAATTGCCTTTTGTTTCGCATCCCCATACCTTATAGTAAGAAAGCTCATGATCATAATTTGTTTTAATGATGTCCCAAAGCTGATCAATACGAGCACTGTGATCCTGTCGTAATTTTGAAACAATTTCTGATGCAATAAAATTAGAATCCATCATTCTATTGTCTCTTCACAAGCCAAGGGATATACAACTGAATGGACCCACATAAGATGTAACCATCCATAGACCATTAAGTTTAGGCTTCATGAATGCCCCAACGTATCACTTACATGACTCATTAATGCATGTTACGCATAATTTACTTTTGGTCAACCTACTGATTGTAAAATTTCTATTATCCTTTGCTACATAAATTATCAATGCACGCTTCACTGTCTCTTTATTTGCAAAAGTAAACCCTTTACTAAAATTCACCCCTTCTTCCCAAGTACAAACAAATGGTATCTGAAGACATGAAGAATTAACCATATTTTCCCAAGTATTTGCATAGAATGACGAGGCAGGAGGCGCGTAGGCAGTGGTCGTATTTGTAACATACTGGACACCAATATCATTGTCCACATCACCTTCATCACAATCAACCATATTTTCATCTTGAAAATTGGGAGCAACTTCATGGTCGTTAACATCCCTGTCAAATTTGCCTCACTCAGTCCTTTCAATGTACTCATCTATATCATCAAGATTTTCACCATTATTGGCAACATGATCTTTGTCTTTGTCTTCCTCCCTAAATGTGTCTCTTAAGGTGGGAGTGTTTCACCATTATTGACAGCATGATCTTCATTTTTGTCTTCCTCCCCTAAATGTGTCTATTGAGCTGGGAGTGTATAGCCTCCCATCGTAGTGCATCCATCATCTAAGGCTATAAAGTGTAAAGATGTTGTTTATTGCACCTCCTCGACACCAACTTTTGCAAGTGGCTCTAAATTGACATACAACTCAGTAGCATTTACTTGGAGAATTTTATGGATCCTATTAAATATGATCTTTAAATGTTTGTCTTCTTTAATCGCTATATACCTGTAATTTATTCGTTCATAAAGGACTTCTTATGGGTAATGGTAAATAATCTTTATGTCATAAAAAACAGGGTTCAAATTCAATTCTTCCATAATTTTCATCTTCAAATCATTCAAGATCTTTAACTTACGACGTATTATCATATAATAGCACTTGATATTTGGCCCTTTAAATGGAAGTTCGTCAATCTTGTCAAGATTGATAAGGGGTCCATTTTAGTATATATTTATATCAATCATCTTCAGTTGTGATTGTGAACCTATTAGAGTCAATTGTAATATGTTAGTGGCATATTTTATCTCATTCATTTAACATCAATTACAAAACCTTTTATCTAGTTAAAGTACAAAAATTACAACTTGTTACATCATATGCATATACAAACACATGCCACATTTGCATATACACCCCACATCACATACAAACACACTCAATCATTATCATTTCATACTCAAACAAAAAAAAACTAAAGATGCATTTGCAACTGAATTTGGCTATTCAACTATGAAAAAATCACCCTATTACAAAATTTCAAATCATTCTAACAAAAGTTTTGATAGAGAAAAATATCAACAAAAAAAAAAAAAGAGTCATGATCCATTACATACCTATGATAAAAACATAACAATACAAATATATCTTAAATAATTTTTACTTTTTATAAAAACCTAGCAAATATATACAATAACAACTACATAAATATGAATAGTATTTACAATAATATCTTAAAAACTCTCAATAAATCAATGAAATTGGTAGAAGTTCTAAAGTGCAAATACCTTTACTTGAGATGTGGATTTATGAGCTGTGAGTCTTAGGGTTGTATGAGAGAGTGAGATAGAGAGAGTGAGAGAGTACAAGAATGAAGAGAGGTTTTCTTCACTATCTGCTTGAGAGACCCACAATAGAGAAAAAGCTGGGGTCTAAATGACCTTTATAAGGTGATTATGCATAGAAAATCAGTAGGCTGAATGCTTCGGGGTTCAATGGGCTAGTGGATGCTTAGATGGCCTGAAAAGAAAGAAACACAAGATCAAATGCGACCAGGGTGAACCGGCCATTAACCCTCCGATGCTTAAGTTAGTTCTCTCTCTAGAACTCAAGAATTCCAACTTTTTAGGAGTGGTGGAAACTTACTTTCATTTGATGTGGATGAGTCCTTATATAGCGAGTTTTGGAGTGGTTACTTATTTGGTAACTTCCTCAATGTGTATGGAGGTTAGAAGATTCAGACTTAACTTCCACAACTGCTATAGAAGTTAGAATGTTCAATCTTATCTTCTACAACTGCCATTGGAAGTTAAGAGCTGGGTGGGAAGTTATAGCAATAAACAAGGATTTTGCTTATACTTCGAAATAGTAGAACATGGTCTGAATTATAAGCTTTTGTACATAAATCCATTCTGAAAATTTTCTAAGTGTTGAGAGGTCGTCCAGGGGCTTCCCTGATGGATGACCTTCACACCCACAAGCGACCTCTTGACAGTGGACGACCTTTTAATGTTGGGTTAACCTTTTTGGTCCTGGAAGACTCTATGGACGAATTGGAGATAGTTTGATTTTTAGTTCACCATCAGTTGCTCCCTTGTCCAAAGGTCATCCAGAACACTGTAGTATAACTATTGACTTTTGACATGTGTCATCATTTTAATGGTCAAATGTTGTGCCACCTGTCATTCTTACTCTGGTTGAATTTTATTGTTCTAGAGTGTACCATGTGTTATGATCTCATTGGTTGACTTGTCACATCGATTCAATTTTTTGAGGAAAATGCCACGTGTCAACTTTTGGTTGATTTGCGTCGCTTCATTAACCCCATCTCTGGGCCCTATAAATATGTGCTTTCTCTCTCTTACCCTTCACTTTTCTGATAATTTCTTTTCTGCCATCTCGTCTAAGAGCCTCGTTTAGTCCTCGTCTTCTATTTTCGTCAGGTACTTCCTTCCCTTCCTCCTTAGGTTTTCGTCTTATTCATTCTTCCAATTATATTTGCGTCTAGTAGTAGTCTAGAAAGAGAGATAGACGAGTACCAGGACATGTCCACTGGAAGTGGTGGTAGTAGTTATGAGAGTGGTGAGGGTAGTACAAGTAATAGTAGTGATAGTAGTTCCTCAGACGAGCATTATTCGTCTGGGGTCCCTGGTTTTCCTTTAAGAATTTCTAGGAGATGCAATGTAGGATGGCTTCTGAGGCTGAGGCTAGCTCATCTAGAAGGTCACGTAGTCCTCCTCAAGACGAAGTGGGGGAAGAAAATGTAATTTATAGTTGTGCTCCTGAAGTGGCGTCTACTCTGGAAGTGAGTAGATTAAAGACTCTTGTAGGTAGATACCAAATTCCTAGTGAGTTTAGACCTCGTCTACCTGAAGAGGGGGAATGGTGTTGTTCTCCTTCTAGTTTTGGCGTATATACCTCTTATCTTCTAGCAGGTCTTAGATTTCCTTTGAACTATTTTTGTAGAGGTCTCTGCCATAGGTTGGGTATTGGACCAAACCAGCTCAAGCCTAATGGATGGAGGACAATAGTTGCCATGCAAGTGTTATGGTGTAAGGCGCTTGATGGGAATCGTCCAATCACAGTGGACGAGTTCCTTTATTGCTATAAGTCCTTAGAGATTAAACAATCTGCTGGTTTTTACCAGTTCTCATCTAGGGGCCCCCAATTTAGTTTGATTAAGGGCTGTAGTTCTTTTGACAGGCTTTGGAAAAAGGAATTTTTTTTATTTTAGAAATTGGGCTGGGGACCCAGTTGATGTAAATAGTGTCATTTTCCCTCCTTTTACCAGCCCCTAGGTCGTCTTCATCCTGAGGGTATGTCTTTCTTACTTTCTTTTATTTATTTTATCTAACTTTTTCCTCATCTAACCTTCTCTTATATTTGTGCAACTATTACTCGACCACACTTAGATAGTTTTCATTTAAAGCATATTGACAGAGTTTATGCCTTCCTTGAAAGGTCCTTCCACAGCTTGGTGACCCTTAGTCGTCTAGCTGCTTAGGGACTTGGTCCTAAGCCTACTGCTGAAAATCTTGCTCACGAGGAGACCACTCGTCGGAGTAAGTATTGACCATTCCTTATATATATTACTTACTTTGTCTT
Source organism: Castanea sativa (assembly GCF_040712315.1). Classification (NCBI taxonomy): domain Eukaryota; kingdom Viridiplantae; phylum Streptophyta; class Magnoliopsida; order Fagales; family Fagaceae; genus Castanea; species Castanea sativa. The sequence continues at coordinate 12,577,150 of NC_134016.1, read as the reverse complement.
ATTCACCATAGGATTGGCCACCATGAAAGAAAACAAGGAGAAGGCCGTTACCAATGGTACTGACGGTGAAGAGGAAGGGCATATCCAATTTGTGGACCTTGGTGACCTTCCAAGTTGTGGAGGTTCCAAGAAGCAAAAATCTAGCAAGACTCCTCTTCCCAAGGTTCCAAAGTTCACTCCTCCGACGGTAGACTTGGACGACCTAGTAGTGGACTTGGTTCCCGTCCAGACCAGTCCATCCGTCTAGCCTGAGAACCTTCCTCCTCCTATAGCCAAAGTTCCTCACAGGGCTCATCCTTCACAGAAAAACAAGCGTCCTCCTAACTTGGTGCTGGACAAGGGTTATGCCTAGAGGATGTTCAAAGGTCTTATTACTGACAATGAGGTGAACTCGTGTTATAACATATGGTTTTCATTATCTTTGTCTTATTTTTTGAAAGATTCAAGGAAAATTTCTAACTCTCCTTCGTCCATTTGCAGGCCATGTCAAAGTTTTACACTATGTCCGCCCAAGCCAAGGAGCTTTGTAATGAGGTTAAGGCTGCCAAGGAGAAGAGTATAGAGTTGAACAAGGAGGTTCTTTTGAAGAAAGTGGAGGTGATCAGGCTGACTGAGGATCTTACTCGTCTACAATGAATTGAGAGGAAGCTGAAAGATGAAGTGGAGGAGCTTAAGGCAGACTCCATTGAAAAGGAGACCCCGTATTACCCACCTTGAGGGGAAGGTACTAGGGCTCACCTCGTCTATGGAGAAGGCTCAGAAGGAAGCCGTTGTAGCCTTCATGAAATCAGACGAGTTCAAGATTCGTCTAGATTGTCACTACGCTGCAGGCTATGAGGACTTTCTTTCCGATGCCAAGGAGGCCTACCTTGAGATGGACTTTGATTCTTTCAAAATCCCCATTGTCACAAAGAGTTCCCTATGAGTTTCGAGGACGTCAACATGGTGGATGATGCTTCAACTAAAATTGCCCAAGACGCTACTGATGCCAGTAAGGACAACCCAAAGTCTGGGGGTGATGCTCTCAGTGGTTTATCTCAGTAATTTATTTCATTTCTTAGAAAATTCATTTATTTTTTTGGGGATGCCCGTTGTTTTGGGCTTATTTTTAAGTTATTTAAGTAGAATTCCCTCGTCCAAGTTTATGGACGAGCAACAAATACAATTGCCTTCATTGGCTTTGAACAACTTAAGGGTTTTTGGATGGTGGTTGTCTACCCTTTTTTAAATTTTATGAATGAATGTCTACTTCTATCTTCATTCCTCATTTGGTGTTGAACATGTTGTATGCTTTATGTATGAATGAATTTTCCTTGTTTACATCATCCATGTTATTTATATGGTTTTAAGTGTGGTTCATCCACTTATGAAGACATTTTATATCGTCTTGTTTGCATGAACGAATTTCCATTGTTTACATCGTCCACATTAGGATAAATTTTTCATGCTCAATACCTTTACCATTATAACTCGTCTATGAATGGTATTTCTTTTACTAGCTTTATTTGTCCATAAATTTGACTTATAACTTGCATTATCTTTCGTCCATAGTCTGGACGATTCTTTTCTCGTCTTTGGGTAAGATGTTTCCTACATTTACTCATCCAAAGATCGGACTGTTTGGCTGGTCAAATTCATCTATGGATTTTAAGTATTTTTACGTGTACGTTTTTCCTCGTCCATTGATTAGACGAATATACCTTAGGTTTTCACCTTGTCCATTGATTAGACGAACATACCTTAGGTTTTTTTTTCTTTGCTTCATCTTTATTTTAAGAAAAGCTTATAAACGTTACATCCTTGCATCCAGAATGAAAATAACGTGAGAATTATAAATTATTTTAGCCTTTTTGTAGACTAGTTTGAACGAAAATAACGTGAGAATTATAAATTCACACAACATTATATATATTGGGAATTCAAACTATATATACACAACATAAACATCATCCACAAGCGTAGCACATGCTTAGAAGCTATTGCCTTTAGGGAATTAAAAATACTTATGTACAAACAGACTAAGTTCGTGACTTCGTCCATCACAAATTCATCCATAGGCAATGCACAAGTTGGAAACTAATGCACTTTTAGGGAATTGAAATATTAAAACATGTAGTACTAACAATAAACATAAATAAATGAGGAAAGTAACACATAACTCCAACTTCGTCCATGATGATGCTTGTTCATGATGATGCTAGTCCTGGCTGATCCTTTACTGATAGTATCTTCTTAGATGCTCCACATTCTAGGGGTGCTCTAGCCTCTGTCCATCTAAGACTTCCAAGTAGTATGATCCTTATCTTTTGCAATTGATAATTCTATAAGGTCATTCCCAATTTGGCCCTAGTTTTCCATGGGCCAGGTTTCTGGTTGATAAGGAGGCCCTTTTTAGGATGAGGTCCTAATGTTGAAGTGCCTGGGTTTCACCATTGCATCATATTGTCTAGCCATGAGGTTTTTAAACCTTGCTGTCCTTTGCTCTGCATCCATCCTTACCTCGTCAATTAGATCGAGGTTAAGATGAAGTTGTTCTTCATTCTCATCGTCTTGATACTTCATCACCTTGTGGTTGGCCATGTGCACTTCTGTTGGTATGACTGCTTCACTTCCATAGGCTAGTTTGAAAGGAGTTTCCCCAGTGGGGGTTCTCACAGTCGTCCTGTAAGCCCATAGTACATTGTTGGGGTTTATGCCCTAAAATCTAATTTATTGGCATGTAGTAAATAATTAAATTGTTTAATTGTATGAGACTATTTATAAATGAACTAATGGGACATTATCTTAGTGCATGAGATGCATTGTATGTGATTTAGTCATAGAAGATGTAAATCACAAGTTCCTTGTGAACTCAAAATGTAGTTCGTAGTCAGTGATGAAATTGGGCGTTTCATCTGCGAAGACTATAACATATCAACTAAGATGATTTGTCTTGATCATGGAAGTGGAAACTTCTAGTTGGTATGTTAATATGTTTTAAGAGTTAAGACATATTGAACTGGGCCGCTGTGAGATTTATTATTCTCCTAACGACTGTCAAATGAATAATAAATCTCATGACTTTTATTTACATCAACTCTAAATCCTGAGAGAATAATGGACCTAATCATGAGATGTAGGTTGCTTGGATATATCAGGAGTGAGATCTATTCATTATGGTCAAAATCTCAGTATGTTGGGCAGCCGCATTCAGTGTTGATGGAACATATATTCTCAAGATGGAATTCATAATCTCTTAATGGAAATATAAAATATTCCCTTGAGATAAGTTTAATGGGTTTGGTTATTCAGAGAGTTGAGCCCAACCACTTTAGTAAGGAGTTACTGAAGTATATATTTATGGAGTTGGATTTCATAAATATATGATGAATAACATAAATGATTAAATTGGGTGCTCAAGGATTAAAATGTAGTAATCTTCAAAGTGGCAGTCTATATTCATAACTTTGTATTACTACGAATATTTTTATGAAGGGGTTGCATGTATAATAAAGTCTTAGGATATAATTTATAGATAAGGCCTAGAGTGCAACTATATTTATATAGTGGTATTAAATATAATTAATGGTAACTTTGGACTTGTCAAGAGTTGACAGAAAAGCCCAAGACCCATTGGAGCTAGTGTCTTATTGGTCCATTTTGGTCCAATTCCAAGCCACATACTAGAGCCCAATTGGAATGGCCAAAATGCTAGCCAAATTAGATAATCAGTTATATATAAAGAGAGAAACATACAGAATTTCATAAGGTTTTGATAAGACTTTTCATGAAGATCATACAAGAAATGAAATGGTTTGTATGTGAGTGTTGGACACTCTTTTATTCTCTCATTGAAAACTGAATGAGAGACCACACATCTTGGGCATCAAGTGGAATTGGAGTGAAGATTAAGAGTATTCCCAAGTACTTACATTCAGATTGTTTTGAATTTCACCATACCAAGGTACGTTTTCTTGTTCTCAAATTCTGAAACTTACATAGTACATGTTATGAATTGCGAATGAAGTAGATTCGTTAATCTTCCGCTGTGCATGTTTTGTATGAGATACAAACAAGTATTTTCCATGTATTTTTCCAACATACACTTGGTAGCTCGTCTAGCTATACTCCCTTTGCCCCCTCAAGCCGAGTTTTGATGATCTTCAACAAGGATCGGTTTGCTACTTCTGCTTGTCCATTTGCTTGTGGGTGGGAGGGTGAGGAATAATGATTCTTGATTCCTAGCTGCTCGCAGAATTCTGTGAAAGGTGTGTTATCGAACTGTTGTCCATTGTCTGACACTAGTACCTTAGGTATCCCAAACCTGCATACAATGCTCTTCTAGACGAAGTTTTTGACATTTTGCTGTGTGATCTTTGCTAAGAGTTCTGCTTCCATCCACTTAGTGAAGTAATCAATCCCCATCACCAAAAACTTCATATACTTGGTTCTAATTGGAAAGGAACCCAAAATATCCAATCCCCATTATGCAAAGGGCCATGGGCCCATCATCAGGGTGAGGTACTTCGATGGTTGTCTAGGGACGTTGCTGAAGCGTTGACATTAATCACATACTTTTATATAAGCCTTAGCATCTGCTTGTATCGTCGGCTAGTAATAACCTGCACGGACGATCTTGTGGACGAGTGCTCTTGCTCCTGAATGGTTTCCGCATGCTCCTTCATGAACTTCTCTCAATACGTAGTTTGCTTCGTCAGAAACTAAACACTTTAAGTAAGGCTGAGAGAAGCCTCTTTTGTATAGCACCTCGTCTATAAAGACATACTTGGCTGATCTGATCCTTAGTTTTCTGGCTTCATCTCTCTCCTCTAGAAGCCTTCCATCCCTTAGGTAAGCTATTAAAGGGGTCATCCAATTCTCTTAAATTTCTATCTGCTGCACCTCTGGAAGATCTATGCTAGGCATATATTGGACTTTTTTAGGCTCATCCACCCATCCATCTACAGATGTTGCCTTCGCTAAGGCATCAGCTTCCATGTTTTCCTCCCTTGGGATTTGAAGGAAACTGGCTTCCTTGAATTTTCTAATAAGACACTTCACTTTATTGAGGTACTTCTTCATCTGTTCTTCTTTCGCTTCAAATGTTCCATTCACTTGGCCTATGATCAACTGAGAGTCTCCTTGGCAGACCATTGACCCTACCCCTGAACTTAGCCAATTCTAGCCCTTTAAGGAGGGCTTCATATTTAACTTCATTATTGGTTGTCTGGTACTGTAGACGAGTTGCATACTTCAACTTGTCCCTTTTCGGGAATTTCAGTATAACTCCTATTCCTCCTGCATGTAGTGTGGATGAGCCATCTACATAGACGACCCATGACTTTGAGTCATCCAACCCGTCTAAGTCACCATGACTTGGAGTGAACTCCGCAATGAAATCTGATAGAGCTTGAGCTTTTATTGCACTTCTAGGCTGATACTTGATATCAAACTCATTAAGCTCTATGGCCCATTGGATTAGTCGTCTTGCGGTTTCCAATTTGTTCATTGCCTTCTTGAGCGGATGATCCGTCATGACATTAATGACATGAGCTTGGAAGTAATGCCTTAGTTTCCTGGAAGCCATTATTAGTATAAAGGCTAACTTCTCAATCATTGGGTATCGTCCTTCTGATCCCCTTAGTGCTCAACTTGTATAATACATAGGCTTTTGCACTTTCCATTCTTCCTTGATTAATGCTGAACTTACTGCATGTAGGGACACTGCTAAGTATAAATACAACTCCTCACCTGGTATGGACGGGCTTAGCAGGGGAGCTATAGTAAGATAGACCTTAAAATCTTGGAAGGCATTCTGGCACTCGTCTATCTATTCAAACGCCTTCTTGAGAACTTTGAAAAAAGGCAAACACTTATCAGTAGCTTTTGAAACAAACCTGTTTAGAGTTGCAACTCGTCTAGTGAGGGACTGGACTTCCTTGTCATTCTTTGGTGATTCCATATTCAATATTGCTTGGATCTTATCAGGATTCGCTTCAATTCCCCTCTGTGAAACCATGAACCCTAGGAACTTCCCTGACGAAACCCCAAAGGCACACTTACTTGGATTCAGCTTCATGTTGTATTGTCTAACTGTGTCAAAGGTCTCCTGTAGGTTGTCCAAATGTTTCTTCTCGTCCAAGCTCTTTACCAACATGTCATTAACATAAACTTCTACATTCCATCCTATCCATGGACGGAACATGTGATTGACCAACCTCTGGTAAGTTGCCCCTGTATTCTTCAAACCAAATGGCATCACTTTGTAACAAAACAAACCTTGACTGGTAATGAAGGATATCTTTTCTTAATTTGCCTCATCCATCCTTATCTGGTTATAACCTGAGAAGGTGTCCATGAAGTTGAGTAACTGATGACCTATTGTTGAATCCACCAATTGGTCAATGCATGGCAACGAATAACTATCCTTGGGGCAAATTAGTGAAGTCTATACACATCCTCCACTTGCTGTTGGCCTTCTTGACCATCACCACATTAGCTAACCAATCCGGGTAATAGACTTCTTGAATAAATTTTGTTGTGGTTAACTTCTGGACCTCTTCTTTGATAGCCTTATCTCACTTAGGAGCAACGACCCTCTTCTTCTGACGATCAGGCTTGGAAGATAGATACACATTCAAGTGATGAGTAATGACACTTGGGTCAATTCCTGGCATGAATCCACGTGAAAACATCAATACTTTTCTTTAAGAAATGGATGAGGTCTTACTTTGTCTCTTCCTCCATATTTGTTCCAATTCTGGTAAACTTCTTAGGGTCACCTTCATCTAGAGGAACGTCTTCCAGTACTTCAATGGGCTATGCAGTAACCCTTCTCTCCTCTATGTTCATCATCTATACATGCTCATCCATAGCCAACATGGCTAAGTAGCATTCTCTAGCGGCTAATTGATCTTCTTGCATTTACCCTATTCCATGATCTGTTGAAAACTTGATAGACAAGTGGTAGGTAGATGTTATTGCCTTCCAATTGTCTAAAGTTGGTTGTTTAATGATGGCATTGTAGGAAGATGAACAATCTACTACGAGGAAATTCACTTCTTTAGCTATTTGTTGTGGATATGCCCCTACCACAACGGGTAGAGTAATAGTGCCCACTGACTGTAACTTCATTCCTCCAAATCCAACTAAGGGTGAATTCATTGGGCGAAGCTGATCTCGTCCAAGCCTCATCTACTGGAAGGCGGGGTAATATAAGATATTTGCTGAACTTCCGTTATCTATCAACACCTTTCTAGTCGTGTAGTCTGCGATAAGCAAGGTGATGACGATTGCATTGTCCTGCGGGTGATGGACCCTTCCAGCTTGCTTGTCTGCCCCCTTCGTCCTTGGAACTCGTCCAGAGAGTTGGACGTTCTGCACCATTTTCAAGTAGGTATTCCTTGACTTGGAAGATTGCCCTGTTGAAGTTCCTTCTACAATAACTCTTATTTCCCCCAGTGGGGGTCGTGATGGCTCTTCTCTCTTTCCTTTTAACTTCTCGTCCTTGCGATCTTGTCCAAGGGAATTTCTCAACTTTCCTTGTCTGATGAGATTTTCAATCTGCTGCTTCAAATCATAGCATTCATCCGTGTCGTGCCCATGATCTCTATGGAAGTGAAAATACTTGTTTTTATTTCACTTATTAGGATCCTTCTTCATTTTCTTTTGCCATTTTAAGGATGGATCATCCTTGATCTACATAAGCACTTGGTCAAGTGGAATGTTTAGAGGCGTGTAATGCTAACTTCGTCTTGAAGACGAACTTGCCTTCTTGTTATCTCTATCCTTCTTCTCTCCTGTTTGAGCCTTCTTTGGACGAGGGACTTGTTCTAGATGACAAGGGAACTCTGCTTCCATCCATTTTGCTTTCTTTATCTTCTTGGTAATGATTGCGTCTTCTGCATTCATGAAGCTTTGGGCTAAATGGATGAGGTCAACCATGGTCTGTGGTTATTGTTCATAAAGCTTGTGGATGAATAAATTCGAACTAACTCCATCGTAGAAGGCTGCTAACAATAGCTTGTCGTCCATCTCGTCTACCGTCAAGGCTTCCCTGTTGAAATGAGTAATGAAAGACCACAAACTTTCATTGTCCTCTTGCTCTATGGTCAACAGGCTGGCCAAGGAGCATTTATGCTTTTGTCCTTTGATAAAGTTGTTGACGAACAACTTACTCAACTCCTCAAAAGAACTAATAGTATTCAGAGGTATTTTACTGAACCACACTTGTGCTAGCCCCTTAAGGGTGGTTGGGAAGGCCCTACACATTATCTTATCTAGAATTCCTTGAAGGTGCATTGTGGTCTTGAAGGTTGCAATGTGGTCACACGGGTCGTGCGTTCCATCATACGATTCCAAAGAAGGCATCTTGAACTTGGAAGGTAGGGGATGACTGTTGATGGAAGCTATGAAGGGGGAATTAGTTTGATGAACCAAGTCATCTACATGATTCGTTCTTCTCATATTCTCCCTCATCTCGTCCATGGCTTTCCTTGTTTGATCCATCTCTTTCTCCAAGTGTGGCACTCTACGTGAAGCGGTACCCCTTGATTGATTCTCGTGCTCCACATCTTCTCCTTCTTTAACTTCTTGACTCTAAGCTTGTCCTTCTATACACCGTTCATGACATTGCCCTCTTTGGTTGATCTCCAGAGTCAACTCTTAGTTCTGACGGGTTTGCTCTGCCATGACGGCTTCCATAGACTGCATTTGTTGGATGGAAGGCGGTTGCATGACAGGTGCTGACCGGTGAGTGCGATTGGGATGGCTGGAAGCATTTCCACTCTCTTGGTGGCCTGGATTAGTGGCCATTGATCTTGTCTGGACCATACAACCTTTTGTCTAAGAAAGAAAAATTGTAAAGTACAAAGTTAACTTTCCCACAAATGGCGCCAACTGATAATGCACAGAAAATCAGTAGGCTAAATGTTCCAAGCTTCAATGGGCTAGTGGATGCTTGGAAGGCTTGAAAAGAAAGAAACACAAGATCAAAGGCGACCGGGGTGAATCGGCCAAGAACCCTCCAATGCTTAAATTAGTTTTCTCTCTAGAACTCAAGAATTCCAACTTTTTAGGAGTGGTGGAAACTTACTTTCATTTGATGTGGATGAATCCTTATATAGCGAGTTTTGGAGTGGTTACTTATTTGGTAACTTCCTCAAGTGTATGGAAGTTAGAAGGTTCAGACTTAACTTCCATAATTGCTATAAAAGTTAGAATGTTCAATCTTATCTTCTACAACTGCCATTGGAAGTTAAGAGCTGAGTGGGAAGTTATAGCGATAAACAAGGATTTTGCTCATACTTCGAAATAGTAGAACGTGGTCCGAATTATAAGCTTTTGTACATAAATCCATTCTGAAAATTTTCTAAGTGTCGAGAGGTCGTCTAGGTGCTTCCCTAATGGATAACCTTCATACCCACGGACGACCTCCTAACGGTGGACAACCTTCTTATGTTGGGTTAACCTTTTTGGTCCTGGACGACTCTATGGACGAATTGGAGATAGTTCGATTTGTAGTTCACCATCATGAGGAAATAGGGACCCATCAGAAACCACGTGGGTTAATATCCACCATAGTTTGCAAATCGAGCCTTTAAGGTTCGATTTTGCTTTTAAGAAATTGAGCCTCTAAGGGTCGATTTCCAGGTGGATTCCACATGGATAAAAGCATGTCATTCTTAGAACACAGAAACCGAGCCTCTAAGGGTCGAGTTCCAGGTGGATTCCACGTGGATAAAAAACCACGTCATCTACATTAGAACACAGAAATTGAGCCTTTGAGGCTCGAGTTCTTAGGGGAAAACTGGGTCTCTTAAACTTGAGATGCTAGTTTAGTATATAATTTAGAAATATTGCTAACTAATTATATTGTTTGGAGATTGATGTTATTTGCCAATTTTTGCCATAATCATGAGTGGGGACATGGTTATCAAACTTGCACCGTATGATTCTCTCTAGAATCTTATTAAAAATGAGGGTGTATGGGTTGGTTCAGAACAATAATGGAATTCTTGTCCACGCTCATGCAATATTTGCTCCCTGGTTAATGATAATAGGCACATTTCAAATAATCTCATTACGCGAAATCCCTAGATACTTTTATCTCATTACATTTTCTAGCTAGGTCTTATTAATGCCTTTTTGGGCCAAAAAATAAAACTATATCTTTCTTAGTTCCACTTTGTCTTCTCATTATTTCTTTGCCTAGAATATGAAATTTGCAATCTGGAATTATGCCATTTTAAATTTTACATGGGTTCAGATGGAGTGGGGATGTGATTGTTTAGGTATGTTTTTGAAACTGAAATGGAAGAGAGCTAGGGAAGTTCTAGTGGAGTTGAAAACTGGTAACTAGGATTGTTTTCATGTTTTAACGGAACAAAATGGGGAAGTATTAGTATATTGTTGCCTTAATGAAAAATGACTTCTATTGGAATAAGAGATTCCTTTGATTTTTCCTCTCAGTTCAGAAAATGTTTTTTTTTTTCCCTGATTGACAATTCCTAAACGATTTCATTAGCACGTCATTTTCTCACATTAATTTTCACATTTGTAGTTTTTTATGACCTACCAACCTTATACATTGATAACATGTTGTCTTGAACAAGACCATTGGAGCTAAACAGTTTTGGAGACAGTACTGTACCAAATTGCCTATTGAGTAAGATTGTGGGGGTTCTCAATTGTAATTTTTTTTTATAGAAATACTTCTCATTTAGAGGTTGGTTCCTAGTGTGATGGTAAGTTCCTTCTATAAAAAAAGTGGCAGGTTACGGTTCGAGTTTGGTAATTAGTCTCAAAAAAGAAAAGAAAAATGGGGTCAGGGTTTGCATGATGAGGTTATTTGGCCTCAGTTGAGATTAGGTGTTATAATTTCAGGAAAAGATATAGGTTATGGAAGCTTCAAGTATCTCACAAATTGGTTGTGTTCATTTGGAAATTCTAGTTGATGTGGACTGCTATCAAAACTGAGGATGATAAGTGGAATAGATGTCAACCTTATCTACCTTTTAATGAACAAGCTATATATTATTCATCTTTTCAACTCTTGCAAACTTGCCTGGGAGCAGTGTGGTTTGTGTTCTCTTGTATATATTTAGAATAGGGTCAAAATTTGGTTAGGAAATTACATTTCTGCTACCAATGTTCTAATGTATTGTTGTTATAACTTGGCTATGATGCAGCGGACACTCAAAGACTAGCTCTCTTTATTTAAACCAGTGTTTGTCTAGAGAATGTTCTGAATGAAAATTACTCTTGGTAGTGTGTGGAAGGTTAAAAATAGTACATGGAAGGGGACACATTTTGTGGCAAAGGACACATCCTGCTAGAGGAAGTCGGCAGGTTTCAACAGTTAGGAAACAAATTTTATGAACATAAATTTATGCTTAGCAATCAAAAATTGGTTATTAGGGAAAGATTTCATGCAGTGGTTATTCCTTACTAGCTGCATTGAAGGGGTGAAAGTTCTTAATAAATTGACTAGGTGGTGTTGGATCCTTACCCTAGTGGATGCTAATATCTGAAACTTAAAATGCTATTTACAATATTGATAAGCAGGTTTTGACTGATGTTAAGCCATTAGCAAAGAAGGCAACTAAGTGTTAAATTCTAAAATGAGCATCAACTAGACGTGCAGATATGTGAAATTATTCGATGGTGTTGCATTCTGCTTTTCAACATATGTCATTTGTTATTTTCTTGGTTTCAGCAGTTTTTGTTGATCTGTGACTTGTGTACCAAAAAATAAAACAGGAAAATACTTTCAAAGAAAAAGGTCATGACCGAATCAAAAGCTTGGAATCATTTTGATAATTTCATGATATGAATGCCACCACTGCTACAATCAAAAGAGTTCTAATGACAACAAAGAAGAAAGCACATGTGTCATTTACAACTTTTTTGCCTCAACTATTAATGTATGGTGCTTATAAATTTGAGGCAACTATAAAAAGAATAATGACTAGAAGAAAGAAGATCATGAAATATGTTTTTCACTTCACATCCTTATACTACGTACTACTATCTCTTGAGAAATATGTTTTTCTTTAATTGTGACCATATCTTAATATTATCTGTACACAATTGTTATTATCGTACAATATGCAATACATATCATATCGTAACCAAAAAGTTATGTACCATAAGTGAATCAATAATGTTCATGAATTGTATAATACATAGGTATGTATCATATGAATGGTAGAGTCCATATTTTTAGGTTGGCAAACTGTGATCCAATGTAATCAATTTATTGTGTTTTTGGTGAGTCTTGAGAGTGTTAAAAGTGTATTTTAATGTCCAAGATAAATAGCTTAGTTCAACTCAAGAAAGACTCAAGTTCAGCGCAAGAAAAAAAAAGTTTTTGCAATTTCGATTGCAAGCTCAACCAATTGAGATGAGTTCGATTCCAACTCGACACCTAGTTTGGCTGATCAAGATTGTGTGTATCAACAAAAATAAAGAATGCGAAAAATGCCATAACTCATTTGTTTCAAGTCCGATTCATGATTCGTTTATATTACTATTTAAAGGACATCATAAGCCATCCCTAGAAAGGCTTTTCAGAGAGGGAAATCACTGTTTGAGCGGCTAGAGTTTATATAACCAAGTATCTCTCAATTTCATTATATTGCCGAGATTCTAATTAGATCTGATTTGGGATAATAATAATAAAAATTGATAAGGAAATAATAATTTAATCAAATGTAATATAATATATATAATCTAATGTAGGGTGTTTTGAAAAATGAGTATGTAAAAAAAAAAAAGTAGGTTCTTATGCTAAAATAGACATGAATTTTTATACGAGCTGATGCGAATGGTCTAATATAGTAGAAACAATGATGCTTTGTCTATTTGTTAATAGATGATTGCATTGTAATGTATTATGAAACAATAATTTTATGTCTTTGTTTTTGTTGATAGTTTGTTAAAACTAAATAGATGCTTACTTGGAATTTCATGATTTTTTTTCTTATACTTTGGCCCTTCCTAACTTAAAATCCTGACCTTGTCATTGACTGCAACCAATGCATATAATATCTTAAATTACAATGGCCTAGAGACAAGTACTCTTATCTAAGTTGTATCGTATTGAATTTCTATGCTCATGGAGAAGAAATTGAGTTTTGTACTTTAGAGGTTGTAAACCAATTATACTCAATGTCTATTTGCCATCAGCTTACAAGCTCAACTTTTAGTTTTTAAATTTTATGTACAGTTTTCTAAAATCTCAATTTTCCTGCATTTTTTTCACTTTTTCAAAAATTTTCAAGATATAAGTATATGTTAGCATACTTTTAGCAAAAATTTTTCAATAAAAAGCTACTCAATCTTTCTAATTACTATGATCTATTCTGATCTTAATTAAGATACAAGTACATCTATGTACGTCTTTAAACTCTTCTAAAAAAAAATTTACGTCTCTAAACTATTTAGAAAATTTGGGCCAAGCCCAGCCCAAACGGGGAGTAGTATTTCTTTGATTTCCTACGTAAAACTACCCACAAATTCCTTAACTGTTTATGTCAAAATCTATAAAAAAAAACATTCATTGATCTCTCTACTTTCCATTCTCGATCTGTAGAAGTTTTTTAGGCTTCGGATTCATGTATCTTAATTTACTACTCTATTAGCAATTAGCAAGCATCACCACCACAAGAAATGCATATATAATTAAAAATGTTGATAATAATAATGTGTACTAATCGGTTCCTCTCTAAAGGTTAGTGCTCGATCGTGTAATAACCTCTTTAACATGGGGGATTCACATGCATATCTGATATGTTAGGTTCTTCTTTTTAACGTTAGCGGGATTTCACTTGGTGTTGATTTTTCTTTAGGTCAACGTACTCCTCGCTTCAAAAAGTGGAAATGATGGCAGAGACATTCTTAATTCTTTAATTATTTAAAGAACGGTAAAGTTGTTATTAGGCAGAAGACATGAACATCTTGGTCTGTAAAATTAATGTGGAAACACATGGATCGGAGTAAACAATTCTCACAGAAAACTCTTAGTGTGTTTGCCCTAATGGATGCCGAGGGCAGTGGTATTTATTCCAGTTTATATAGGGAAAAGAAAAAAATTCAAGAGAATGAAAACCCATCTCATGCATTTCCAATTACACCCTTTCATATGTTTTTTATTTTTTATTTTTAAAACAAATATACAATTCCCTTCTTTATTGTTGTGTCTGGAGATAGTATATTTGATTAAAACTCCAAACAAGGGCACGCAAGGATACAAAGAATAATCCAAGCTCATTCTTAATATTTCACTTTATACTCTATTAAATACGATATGTCATGTGTTTGGATTATTATTATTATTATTATTTTAATTTTTAAACTTTATTAAGTTATTTGAGAAACATTATGTATGATAAATTGATATTAATGAAGTATAAAATAAAGGAAAATGTTTTAGGATATACCCTAAGGGTAATGGTTTAGAAAATTTTTATTAGAAAAGAAAAGAAAAATTAATTATTTTGGCGGCTTTAAGGACATCCATTAACATGACTTAATTAAAATAAATTACTCAAAATTAGTCTAAATTTTTATTATTATTATTATTATTATTATGAGGATACACATACATACACCATTACGAGCACTCTTTTTTATTCATTGGGAACCAAAACCCCTTTAACAATACTATGTGCTTTGGTCCTTGGTTTGTAAAACATTATGGACAGATTTCGAGTCCAAGTCCAAGGATGCAACTTTGCAAAGCTATTTCTCATCTCTAGATTTCTATTGGGGTGGGGGTACAGAATGTGGGCATGCGGTGTTAAATTTAGGGAGTCAAGAGTTCGGTCATTTGCCTTCCTATAAAGGTCATAGAATTTGTCATTTTTAAAGCGGAATTTCTTTTCTCTTTTTTTAGCTTTTTTTTTTCTTAGCAACCATTGAAGTCTTATTTATTTATTGATGTAAACTTTGGGAGTCTTATTAATTAATAATTAGCAGCCCCCACTTTATTTATTATTTTCATCCTCAAATGCGGTTGTCTAAGAATGCGGTTTTCTAATTAAGAAGTGGGAGAAAGTAGTGAATGAATAATTTAAAAATTAAGGAAATTAGAAAGAGAAAGTTTCTTTCCACTAAGTAAAGCCCAAGATGGTGCATGATCCAAGCTCCAAAGACCACGCTGGTCTACCACTGCCTTTTTCATTGAGGTGGGCAATGACCCTATGAGACTACTCAATTAATTAGGATAATTAGTCCATGTTCTACACTGCAAAATTGAGATACTATCATAAATAATTGCTCAGAGACTATTCAATTAATCTAGGTTTGAAGTTAAATATTCTTTTCATCTATTTTTTCTATTATATTATTTACCTTTGTAAGATTCAAGAAAATGTAAGTTTAAAATGTTGATGCACTTCCACCGGAATGCATTAAAGTCTAGTTGGTTGGCTCAAATAAGTTTGTGCATTTTTTTATATAGAAATGCTCATCCCAAAACCCCAAGTGTCATTTTTTATAAGCCTAAAAGTAAAGTATTAGAAGTGTTATGCAAGGATCCACTAATGTATTAAGTTAAATGGTGAATCAAATGATAAAACCATAAGGATTCTTTAAGGTGACTACACAAATGGGGGGATGAGCTTGATTTTTAAATGGTCAGCTTTGCATGTATTTGCTATTAGCAAGTAAGGCTATGGAATACTCATGAATGATTGCTCTTTGCAGAGATAGTAAAAGGTTTTATGCAGGGGTGTGTATTCAACTTGAGAATTTGATTCAACCCGATGTCTTAGATTCATTTTGTTAGTTTTTAGACCCCTGAACACACAATGTTTAACTTAATTTTATTGCCAAGTTGTTACTTATTAAGTCAACTGTGCAAACCCTATGTTAAACATACATCAAACATATCATGCAACAAAAAAGTAAATAAGACACTAATACGATGATTTAGAAAAACCAATGAAATAAACTAGTTTCAAGATAAAAAACTTGGGGGGACCAATCTCAAGAAGAACAAACTACAAAAAAAAAAGGTTTTATAACTGCGTTTTTAAAACGCGGCTATAGCTCATTAAAACGTGACTATAGGACGATTTGACCTATAGTTGCATTTACTACCCTGGCCTAAAACCTATGACTATAAGCGTAAGGGGTCTATGGCTGCATTTTTGCAAATACGGCTATATAGGCTAAGACCAATGGCCGTGTTTTTACAAATGGGGCTATAGGCCAGGACCAATGGCCACATTTTTAGAAACGCGGCTATAGGACGTACTCTAGCCGCGCTTATAAAAAGTGGCTATAGGGGACATACCCTAGCCGCGTTTAAAACATGGCTGTAGCCCTTTTGTTTTTTTTTTGAATTTGGCTATAGCCGCATTTTAAAAATGCGGCTATAGTTTTTTTTTATAAAATTTTTTAATTATCCTGGCTAGATGGCAAATGCATTGGATATATGCATTGGATATATATAAATAAAGTTGTATTACATACATAAATAAATAAATAAATATATATATATATATATATATATATCAAAACTGTAGGGAATTCCCACTGCAGTAAAGATGTAGTAGTTGTAGCTATTATATACCCAATGATGAGGAAAAAAAATTACATCAATAAAATGCCGTGGAATAAAAAAGAAAAAAAGGTAAGAAGCATGCCTTCTTTTGTGATGGCTTCAAGATGGAGTTAGAAGGATTAAGTCTAATGCAGGAACCTTTTTAAGGCTTGTTTTCACATAAATGCCAAAAGAAAAAAAAAATGTATTCAGCACTAAAAGTGCAAATATGTATAAAACACCTATGAACGTTTAGACCCTCAATTAACAAATTACTAATTCAAGCTTAATATCAAACAAAGTATGTGCGAAAAATGAACATAAGCTCATAACAGAATCGATAAACAACCTAACCAAATAAAATCACATTCACAACAGAAATAAAATGGCAAAGATTAAGAGAAGAGAGATGCAAACACAAGGACAATACAACGATGTGTTATCGAAGAGGAAACCAAAGCCCTCGGCGTAAAACTTCTCCGTCGCCCTCCAAGCGGTCAATAATCCACTAAAGAATGTAGTTGGGATACATGAACAGCAGAAGACCCTCCAAGCCTAATCTATCCAGTGTACCTGAGCCTTCCAAGCTTTTACTCCAACGAGGTTGCGCTGAGCCTATTTCTTCTTTAGCTTACTAGATTCCGCTATAGCCCATAGCATCAACCAATATGAAATTGGTCCCTTCTTAACTGCTTCCCAAAGCACCAAACAGCCTTCTCATAAATGTGGGTATGGTGAGAAAATATTTTGGTAATGTACCTCTCAAGGATGTAACAGTAGAGAGGAAGAGAGTAGCGGAATTTGAAGAGTCTCTATGTGAAGATGGTGGATGAGTCAATTTTGTTTTTCTCTAGGGTTTATCTCTCAAAAATTCTCTCTAGAAGCTCTCTACATTTCGTGGGTATAAGGGGTATTTATACTAGAGAGAGAAAGGAATGTGAAGAGTTAGTTTTTCAAAACAGAGCTGACTGGCGACTTGGCCTCGCGACTTGACTGAGTTGCGAGTTCAAGCTGCGAGCAAACAAAATGGCCAGACTGGACTTTTTGTCATGTAGTGCTCCAGCTGGCGTAACTGTTCATCTTCTCTGCATGCTTCATGTTAGGTTTTGAGTTTGTAATGTTAGCAAACCATGACAAAAACTAAGTTTCATAAGTTTAGAGTGGTCTACATTGAAGCCCAAGGCAAAAAACTCAAGTTCAGGATGAAGAAAAATGAGTTACAATCTCTTTCGTTTGATTGGTACTCGATTGATCGAAAGTCGCATATCAGTAAAATTAGCAAACGTAAAAAGGCCATAACTTGACCGTTTGAAGCCTAAATCGCGAGCTGTTTTTTCCAGTATTTAAAAGAAATTATAAGCTAACCCTAGAGAGGGGTTTTAGAGTTTTTTAGAGAGATTAGAGTTAATATTGTTCCTCTTTTGTGGATCTAGGGTTTTGTACCCTAAAGCTCTTTAAGGTGGCTTTTTATGCTGTATGTGTGAATTTCTTGTGAGATCTAAAGGTGTTTGCCTTCACATACACTTAGGGTTATCAAGATATTGATTGATGTCAAGAGCTTGGTAATCAATTCAGTTGCAGATTCAAGAGCTTAAAGATATACAAGCGGGAGTTCTTGTACTTGCTAGAGAATCCAAGAAAGAAGGAGTCCGTGGTCTCGGAGCTTGCACATGGTCGTGTCAGTAAGTTTTCTATTGGTGGGTAGCAATAGGATGTTAGTGGTCTAAGTCGCTATTGTACAAACTTCGATTCTTTCATAGTGGATTCAGCTTTACCTTGAGAATAGCTAGGTTAAATCATTCCCAGATTTTTTACCGGTTTGGTTTTCCTAGGTCATCATATCATTGTATTCTTTATATTTATGCTGTTTTGCATGATATGATTGTTTTGTGTTAACCTAGATCTACATAATTTAACTAAGTTAATAACTTGGCTAAATAACTAGGTTAATCTGTTTGTTTTAAGGGGTTTAAATAAATCAACACTTCACTTGTGTGCATCATCTGGCGGCTTGCAAGCCACGAGCCACCCGCGAATCCCTGCTTCACTGCACAGTCTTGAGCATTTCTTCACACTTTCTCACACACTACCCTTACATGAATCCCACCTAAATACAGGGTTTCTAAGTGCTGAATTACAAGCAAATTGGCACGGAATAAAACCAACAAAATGGTTGATAAATTTCAACCTTACAAGCCCAAATGCAGCATTTATAGTCATGAGTAGTCCCCAATAAAAATCCATGATCCCATTATTCTTGAGGCAGTATGGCACAAAGGACGTAATATAACATTATATATATATATATATATATATATATATATATATATATATATATATAAATTGAATAAATTAAACATGAAGGTCATATGGCCCCTGTAAACAACTCCAAATGTTTAGTGTTAATAATTGAATTTTCTGAACTTGAAAATTGAGCAAATTTAAAATATCAGCTCTGGTATATCATAAAAACTCTTGGAGAAGTTGTCCAAGAACCAAACACCACCAAAGTTTTGAAATAAAAAAAACTCATAATATGCACAATATGTAGTTCATGGCATTTTTTTTTATAAGTACTAAAGAATTCTATTAATAGAAGGGTAAAGATTACAACAGAAGACTTAAATGGTCAAAAAAATCAACTAAAGAATTACAAGAACCACCCCTCCCAAAATCATTGTTCAAGATTCAAATAAAAAAAAATGCAAAAAGAAGCCTTAAGTTCAATCACAGATTCATACACCTTCAGAAGTGCAAATATTCCGTTCCGTCCAAATTTTTTGATATGTAAATAAATTTATTCAAAATAGGAGATAGTTCAAAAGACAAAGTGTGCATAAAACATCTAAAGAACTATAATGAAATTAGAGGCTGTCCAGAACACCCATCCAATCATATAGGGATCTCAGTGTCAACTGCTTGATAACAAAATAACGCTAAATTATCGATATCACAAGACATTAAATCCTATAAAATAACATGAGAATGCAAACATTTTAGGAATTATTTTTAAGATCAAGGTTTCTGCTAGTAGGCAATAAAATTAGACATTATCCACTTAAGATGATAATAGAGAGAAATGTGATCATTTATTATAAACATATTTTTAATTTAATGAATAAGGAACCAATATTGCTAGTGGCCGAAAACACCACTTAGAACCAATGAGGAATCAAGAATAACTTCATGATATCATGAATGACATCACTAATGGACCCATAAGCTTTTTGTTTGGTCTATTTCTGAAACTATTGGTATAAAGCTTTTTTGCCAACAAATTATTTGCTTATTTGTTAAAAATAAACAAATGTATAAATTATGCTCTAAAAAGAGCTTTAAATATATATATATATATATATATATATATATAAACACACATAAACAATAATCTAAAATACAAGTTTAATCCAAACTCACCTCAAATTTCATTTTGTGTAATACATTGTGAGTTAAAGAAAACAAGAATTTTAATATTTGCAAACAAATTATCATATAATTTTTTTTTTAAATAATGCTCTCTATATATATATTGAGAATCAAAAGCTCAATATTTAAAGGCAGTCTAATGCTTTAAAAAAAAAAAAATTCTTGTATACACATAGGTCCAAATTACAGTGTAATAATTATTATAGTATAATGGTAGCCCATAAATTGAATGCTAATGGTACTCCTTAGCAGCAAGTGATCACATATATCCTAGCAACCTCCTACGGCAATAAATCTGAGTTGTTAATCTAAAAAACATGTAAGAACAACATAAATGAGCTAAAAGCCCAATAAATACTAGTAATTCATACACTACCATCGATTTCAGGTATAACAAAATGTTACTGGTTTCATATGAAGCAAGAGGCAAAATAGAATAACAATAGTTGATGAATTCAGAATATTTTGGTTATTTTTTGGGTTTTAGGGGTATTTTGATAATTTTTAGGTTTTGGGGGTATTTTGGTCATTTTCTAAAAATTTAGATTTTATGTTGGTAATCTATAGCCTCGTTTTAAAAATGCGGCTATAGGTCCTCCTTTTAAAAAAAATTATTTATTTGGATGGACCTATAGCCACGTTTATTAAGGCGGCCATAGACTTAACATATAGCCTCGTTTTTAAAACGTAGCTATAGGTTAGCTATAGCCGCATTTTTTAAAATGCGGCTATAAGTCCTCCTTTAAAAAAAAATTATTTGGCTGGACCTATAGCCGCGTAAAATGTGGCTAAAACTACTTATAAACGCGGCTGTGTTTTTGTAAACACGGCTATAGACCCACGTATTTTGTAGTGTCATTATCAAATAAAAATTTACAGTCAATAATATTTAATTTGTAGTAAAATTAACTATGGTTACTAAACCTATCTCTAAAACCCTCAGACTTATGATGTGGATCTAATTAAATATAAACCCTCAGCTTATAATTGTTGCTTTGATTTATTTTGGATTCTAAAACTTAGAGTACAATCATTAGTTTGATTTATTTAATTTGGATTTGTAAGATTAAATTTAGATAAAATATGAATATTAGGCCCAACCGTGTTTATTGTAATCATATATTATAATGGACTGAATTAGTTGAGCAAAAACCTTGTGTTTAGAAGGCTTGACAAAATGGTCCCAACCCTACAAGTTGGGTTGAGTTGGAGATTTCTAAAACCAAGGAGGTTGGATTGGGTAATAAATACCTCAAATTCAACCTATAATAATGTATTATTGATTACATGACCTGCTTGGAGCTAGTCCAATTTGCTCATATACCTGGGTGGCATTAGGATGATATTGACATATTTAAGTCAATGCTCCCAGTAATTTTCTATATAGTAAGTAGACTTGACGGACGGGTTTGATCAGGTTCATGTTAGTTAGTCATTTCTTAGTTTTTCTTGATAAAGTGTCATGAATAGGCACTATTATACAAACCTTGTAAATTATGTAACTCATATATAACCAAAGATGCAAGTTTCTCTACTTCCTCTTTAAAGTTCCCTAAATTTCTCCTCTCTTGTTTTTTCCTTATTCTTAGAAGGTGACTAGCTCATATTAAGTCAATTTTCACTTATTCGCATTCATTTTTACCATTTATTTCATTCATTTTTTATAAAACTTGGCAGATTTATTACAGTATGACCCACAACCAATCTTCAGGGTTAGCCGGTTAGGTCAACTTGATATTTTTCATATATTTTTTTCACATGCAAAAAATAATAATACAAAATAAAAACCAAACATGATAATATTGTCCATCATTTTTTCAATACAAATAAAGGAAAAAATAAACAAAAACACTCAAAAAAATAAATTTAAATAATTCATAAATTTTTAAGCTTACACGTACAGTCCAGGATTTACTAAACTGAAGCCTTCAAGCCTCAACTTAGTTAAGAAAGAATCCATGAATGTCTGTGAAAAGAAAATAACAGTAAATGAAAGTGTGAAATATGTTTACACAGAGTTAGAGGAGAAAAAAAAAGAAAAAGAAAAAAAGAAAAAGAGAAAAAAGTGAAAAAACTCCCTTTTAAAAAAAAAAGGTCAACCCGTGTGACCCATTTCATCGGTCGAGTTTAGATTGACCCCTTTTTCACCAGTCCAAAAAATCACTACCCAAACCAATAATTTTCCTTTTGGTTTGGATGGGTTATTGGGTCTGGGTTCAATTATTCTTATTTGAGAAATTGGGTTCAATTATATATATATATATATATATATACCCGGTATAATAGTAAACTTTTTCTTCAAAAAAGAAAAGAAAAGAAAAGAAGGTATAAAAGTAAACCTAGCCGTGTATATATGGTGGTGGCATTGCAAACGTTGTGTTAGGATCTCAGCCATTTCGTCGATAAATGTCGAGCGGAGCTCCTGTTCTAAATTCATAGGCAAGATAACCAGGTGGGTATCTTGGAGTGGAGTAAATTTAGGGCTTATGAGTGTTACTTCCATAAACTTAAGTCATGTGTTTTGGGAGTTTTGTTTTCCTATTTGTTTGTTTTTGGGCAACAATGATGTGCTGATAGGAAAAAAATAAAAATAAAAATGAATTTGATTTTGAATTTGAATTTGAATTTGAATTTTTTTTCGTTAAACGTGAAATGCTCTGTTGCGAAACTTAAATAGCATGTAGTAATGTGTCGCCTTGGATTAATGATTATGTACAACGATTAACTAATGGAAATGACAATTTGATCAACAGTTGATTCAGCCCAAGGACATCTTATCTTACACTTACAGGGTGTAACTATCTGTCACGGGCACCGTATCGTGTCAATTCAATTGCTAAGCTGTAGAGAATAGGGTTAGCTATAAACGTTATGACCTCCATGACTGCGTAATGCCTTGCAGTGATGGTGATGAAGAAAGTAGAATGGAAAATGGAATAAAATTCACACAAAGATAATGTTCTGCTTCGGAGGAAGATCATTTCTTTAATAACTAGGCTTCATGAGCTTGGGAAAAATATCAGCTAAGTTATTCGTTGCATCTACGGTCATATATATCACCTACACCAAATTATTGGGAAACCACAACCTGATAGAAGCCCATAAAAAAAAACAAAGAACAAAACCCCTGATAGAAGCAAAATAGTTATACGACTTGAATAAATTCTATCTTTTTCTTTTCCAAAGCCTAGGTTTAGTTAGAGAAGCATAAAAATCATCATCTAAGGATAAAGTTCAACTAAAAATAAATACAAAGTTGACGTAGGATTGGAGTAGAAGATCCTACAGCAACTAAACTCCTCACGCAACAATGCACTATATCGCTAAATATCATACATATTCTAGATTTTTAAATATTTAACAAGACATTAACGCTTCATTTGTTTGAGTAGAATTTAAAAAAAAAAAATGATATATATATATATATATATATATATATATATATATATATATATATATATATATATATATAGTGCTTGATTATGACTTTGAAATTGATCCCAAAAGTGTTTTTATTTTATTTTATATTATTTGATGCTGAGGGAAAATGCTTTATATTTAGGGTAAACATAGTGGTGGCGGAAAAGGCGCAGTAGAGGCGAACTCATTATGGTGGCGGTGGAGACAATGGTGATAGTAGTGCAGGAGTGGTATAATGGTTGTGACAATGGTAGCAATGGTGGAAATAATTCTGATACCCTAGATTGTGCAAATTTGATTGAGTTGGATTCTTTGAGTGTGTGTTGTATGAGAAATTATTGTGTACTCCCGGAGCATTATAAATGCGTACTCCCCCCTTTCACATGAATGGTGGGTCTCACTAATTAAATTCATGGTAGGACCCACCATTCATGTGAAAGGGGGGATTACGCATTTATGATACTCTAGGAGTACCTAATAATTTTTCGTGTTGTATAGGCTTGTGTTGAGTCACATATGAAGTGTTTACTAATCCATTCGGGGTGTGTGCATAGATGTGACTACAGCTTTTCTTAGATTACAAAATTGTATCAGAGCTAACTTGACAACCCCATGTGGCTCAAGGGCACATGGGATTGAGAGGACGTCAAAAACTTAAGTAGAAGAGATTATGATACCTCAAAATGTGCATATTTGATTGACTTAAATTGTTTGAGTGTGTGTTGTGAGCAAGGGAGACGATTTCGTACCGTTTCGGCGGGTATGGCCGAAATATCTCGTTCCGGCGACCAAATCGGTGCAGGTGACCCTCCCATTTTGTACCGGTTTTTATGCTGGTCTATTTCGGGTGATTTCGGCCATTTCGGGGCGATTTGGTCATTCCGGCCGAAATCATTTAAGAGCAGGTCTTACCTCTTTGACACTAAGACAATGGCAAAGTTTCGGTGAAGCCTACCTCTGCATCATGGCCTCATTCTGTTAATTTGCATCTCTCAGACCAGACCTTTTTTTTTTTTTGTCTTCTCCTCTTCTCCGCTCATGAACACCAAAGACTAGAGACCTCTCAGTTCTATGCAATTGTCTTCTCAGTGCAGTTTCAAAATGTGTGGGAACCAGGATGTGTTTATTTTTTTTGAAAGTAATGTGTGGTTAGCCTTATTCAGCAAAAAAAAAAAAAAAAAAAAAAAAAAAAAGAAAAAAAGAAAAATAAAGTAATGTGTGGTTCTAAGCATTTGGCTTCTCAAGACATTGAATTCTATTCAGAATTCACGTGATGGTTAGGTGGGATGTTTGACCTTTTACACTTGTTTGAAGTTTTTTTTTTTTTTTTTTTTTTTTTAAATTTTTAATTTTTAATATAATGATTAGATAATTTAGATTTATTTGTAATGGATTGGGTCATTGTAGAATGATAAAGATAATGATGAATTGGGCCTTATATACTTAAAGAAATAGGATTTAAATTCAGCACACACACACACACACACACACACATATATATATATATGCGATTTTATATGTATAGTGATAAACCGGTATATCGGTATTGACTGGTACTCGAAATATATCATACCGCTGTCCAAACCGGTACAGCTTCCGGTATGGTATTGTCTTGGTTGTGAGAGCGTGTACTAATTCTCATATTAGGCATTCACTACATGGATCTTAGATTCATAAGTGATTACTTGGAACTCCAATTGCAATTTGACTAGTTCTTTTGAGGGTGTAAGCCAAATGTGACTAGTCGCTATAGTAATGAAAGAGGCAGTGGTATTGGTAGGATGAAGAAATAAAAGCGATGAGTATGCAATGGAGCATTGGAAAATATTTCTTGTTTTTCAAAAGCAAAAAGCATTTTTCACCACTTTTAACCTGCTTTTCGTTGATCACAAAACATTTATAACTTGTTTTACGTGATCCCAAAACATTTTATCTTGACTTTCTATTTTTTGACTTTCTAAAAATTGACTAATGGAAGAATTTCAAAAAATGGTAAATATTTGTTCAGACTCTTTTTTCTTGCACTCCTCACGTACTCATACACACAATATCCACAATTACATTACAAATTACAATGTACATAACACAAAAGGGTTATATCCACATTTAAAACATGGAAAGAGGATGTGTGAGACAATTATTAACCTTGAAGAAAACATTTCCACGATTACACGTGCAATGCACATAACGCAAAAACTGAAAAGCAAAATGTATTTTCTACCACTTTTAGCTTGTATCTCTATTGAACACAAAACATTTTATCTTGACTTTCTAATTTTTGCAGTTCTAAAAATTCACTAATGTAAGAATTTCTGAAAATGGTAAATATTTGTTCACGCTGTTTTTTCTTGCACTCCTCATATATTTGTACATACAATATCCACAATTATAATCACAATATAAGTAAATCAAAAAGGTCATGTCAAAATTTAAAACGTGAAAAGAGGATGTGTATGGACAATTGATTAAGTTGTGTGAGACAGTAATTACCCTTTTACAAAATGTTTATTCACCTAAACAAATAGAAACTAGATTGTATCACATGTTGCCTTTAAAAAAAAGACATCAAGCTGGTCACGAGAGGAAACTCCACTTACTAAAATAAAAAAAGAGAGACACTTTTAACTGTTAAGCAGCTATCTAGTTGAATGCTTTGAAAGAAAATTGGGACTCACATTAATTTGGTCGGTTAAATGTGAAATGAAAAACATGTAAGCAAATCTGTATGATGAAAAAAGCGGCAAGCATAGCTGTAAATAACCAAAAATTTGATTAAAGATGAACTCAATAATGGAAATGCAAGTGATGTGATTCCAAATGTCCTTACCTAACAATTAATATGTATATTCTAATTCTTTGGTAATCAGTTCTTCACCCATATTTCACAAATCTAGGTCGTGATTTACATTTGTTCTTTACCTATTGGTAGATTAATCTCTTAGTAATCTTGAGGTGTTTTATTGGTCATACATAGCTGCCGACAATGCCTGATCTCATTTGAATTTTTACAAAGAAGAAAATATTAACCGATGACTATAAAGGTCCATGTGTTTCTTGCCTTGTAATCCACTCTTCGTGCCCTTGGCAGACCTAAAAGAAAGCTAACTCCTCTATAATATTTTGAACGATAATTTAGAAGCATCCACTTTACACTAGCTCTTATCTTTTTCATTTGGGTTTTGACTGCCTAACCCTAATATAAAAATACTTCCCATAAAACACTCATTTTTGCACTATTGAAGTGATCACATTGGCATTATGGTCAAGTACCCTTTGAAACAGGAAAATTTCTAAAACCCTATGTGTACGTATCTTTGCTTACTTGTAGCTTTGGAATTGAAAGAAGAATAATTAAACAGTAAAATATATTAGATCCTAGTATGAGCAGTACGGTCCTATTTGCATTTGAACAATAAGAAATAACAAGTCAACGACATCATCTATAATTTTAACTATTGTATCCACATTTAAAAATACACATTGTCTACTTTCTTCCATCAAGCTTGATGGAAACTCCGAAACCTAATTTGTATTGTCGCATTCAAATGATACGATTGTGCTCAATACGAGGGACACACTTTTTTGCAAAAGTCCAACACTCTGACCCCAGAGATAAAACAAAGAAGCTTCCATTCTATATTTTATATTATATGTTTATCTATTATATTTTATTGGGTTTGTGATCAGAAAATTATTAGGTTGAAAAAAGAAAAAAGAAAAAAGAAAAAAGAGACATATGTCACTCATATATATAATCTGTTTATTTGCATGACTTTAATATGCAGCCGTCACTTAAGCAGTGTTTCATCAATCATCAGTTGCGGCCTCCGAAATTATGAGAAAAATCTCCACAGTACGTTCTCGCTAGAATATCTCCACTAAGGTCAAATCAGGCAAAAGATATTACAGTTGCAGCGTAAAGTATCTTGAAATTGAAGGCAAAATGTTGATAATAAAATGAAGTTACCAATAAAATAATCAAATGCTTAGCTCAAATTCAGAAATCGGAACCACTAGTTGTTTTTTTATGAAATGCTTAGATCAAATTCCCGATTACCACTATTATTTTTATTTTAAAAAATAATGTACACCTTTCTAAACTATTACAATTTTTAATGTAGAGTTATACTTATATACGGTAACAAATTAAATAAAATAAGCATGGGAAAATAAGCTCATCCAAAGCTCACTATTTGTAATAACATGGTTTGTCTTAGAGCATCCACAGCAGTGGATCTAAAATTTTAGCAATTTAGCTATACAAAAAGTTACTTTATCTATTTTACCTATACACTTTACAAAACATGCTGCAGCAGTGCATCTATTTTAGCTTTCAACACAATAAAATAATATATTTCCTACAATAAAATAATATATCCCACAACTCAAAAAATATTCATACAACCAACCACAACCACCTTTACCATCAGCCACAGTCACAACAACCACCACCACCACCACCACCACCAGTCCACAGCAGCAAAAAAAAAAAAAAAAAACCAACCGAAATCTCCAATTTTTTTCCTCAACCCAGACCAAACAAAATCACCAATTATAAACAAAATAAAAATCATCAATCATAGAACTGGGCTTCGGTGAGGAGGACAATGTCGGCGTGGGTCTGATCGGCGGCGAGCTTGCGTGGAGCTGAATCGGCTTGGGTCTGATCGGCGGCGAGCTTGCGTGGAGCTGAATCGGCGTGGGTCTGATCGGCGGCGAGCTTGCGTGGAGCTGAATCGGCCTGGGTCTGATCGGCGGCGAGCTTGCGTGGAGCTGAATCGGCCTGGGTCTGATCGGCGGCGAGCTTGCGTGGAGCTGAATCGGCATGGGTCTGATCGGCGGCGAGCTTGCGTGGAGCTGAATCGGCGTGGGTCTGATCGGCGGCGAGCTTGCGTGGAGCTGAATCGGCGTGGGTCTGATCGGCGGCGAGCTTGCGTGGAGCTGAATCGGCGTGGGTCTGATCGGCGGCGAGCTTGCGTGGAGCTAATCGGCCTGGGTCTGATCGGCGGCGAGCTTGCGTGGAGCTGAATCGGCCTGGGTCTGATCGGCGGCGAGCTTGCGTGGAGCTGAATCGGCCTGGGTCTGATCGGCGGCGAGCTTGCGTGGAGCTAATCGGCCTGGGTCTGATCGGCGGCGAGCTTGCGTGGAGCTGAATCGGCCTGGGTCTGATCGGCGGCGAGCTTGCGTGGAGCTGAATCGGCCTGGGTCTGATCGGCGGCGAGCTTGCGTGGGTCTCAGCTGATCGGCGTCGGCGTGGGTCTCAGCTGATCGGCGTCGGCGTGGGTGAGCTTCAGAGTGTGATTGTGAAATGGAAATGGAGAGGAGAGAGTGAAATGAAAATGGAGAGGAGAGGAGAGAGTGAAATGGGAGAGAGTAGCTTCAGTGCCTGAATAAAATTTTTTTTTTTTTTTTATAACTTTCAGCTACAGTGCTCATGTATTGATACATGAGCACTGTAGCGCAAAGCTAAAATTTTTTAGCTTTGCCTCCACTGCTGCATGTGGGTTTTTGGGGTTTGAGTGGAGCTAAAATAGCAATATAGCTATTTAGCTCCACTGCTGTGAATGCTCTTAGTACAGACCAACAATAGTATGTGATGAAAAACACTAAGTCAGCAAATTACTTTGCTGTGGTTGACCGAGAAATGGCTCCAACAAAATTTTTATAGTGTAATCATTTTTATTTTGTGAAATTCAATCATCGAATATCGTATATTCGTATATAATATATTAAAGTTGAAGCGCGATTAAAATTCAATTTAACTTCAAATTAGTTTTTATATTAAAGTTAAGGCACAATCAAAATTTAATTTGAATTTAAATGATTAGATTCTAATAGTTATTTAATTTTGTACCACTTGTCCAATTTAATTTTCTTAATTTTTGTATCATGTAAGTGTAACTCATTCATAATACTTTACAATAAACCAAGATAACCATCTCACTCACCTAAGTAAAATCTCTTCATTATAATTTGTGTTTACACCAATCAATTTTGTAATTTGTGTTTACAATATGACCTGATTTTTAAATATAAGAGGTGATATTAACATAATTAGTAAATGAGAAACCCTAATTTTGAAAGTTTATTAAATATATTGTGGACAAAATTGGAAAAAAGGCAAAGATGTAGAGACCATAATTTTAGTTTGGCAATTTGTTTTTCTTTGTATCACAAAATATTTAATTGATTTCCATTTGTGTAAGTCAAAAAACTATGATTCCTAATTCTCATTTGCATTTGCTAGAGATGCTCCAAAATGTGCAACAAAATCACTCCAACCTTGCAAAAGCCATCATAGGAGTGAAGGACTTCAAGGATGGAGGAGGAACAACCTCTCTTATCCAGGGGAAGACTTCCCTTCTGCTCGTTTATATTCTTTTTTACTATTATGCTTCCATATCAATTTTCTTATATCTCTTTCATTATATGGTGTCTATGAACATAGTTTGTTGTAGCTTAAAGATAGAACAGTGGTGAGCTGCAAGTCCAATCGC
Source organism: Castanea sativa (assembly GCF_040712315.1). Taxonomy (NCBI): domain Eukaryota; kingdom Viridiplantae; phylum Streptophyta; class Magnoliopsida; order Fagales; family Fagaceae; genus Castanea; species Castanea sativa. The sequence continues at coordinate 12,547,279 of NC_134016.1, read as the reverse complement.
AAAGAGAATGATGATTTTGACCAATAATTCAACCTATGAATTCTATGCGCCCACGACTACAAAAATCATCCTCAACATCAAAGTTTTGAAATCCGAACCGGACCGTACGATTTGACCCGGTTAACCGTGAACCCCTCTTCTTTGCGGTTCTTTTAGCCTGAAGAACCTCTCTATGCAAGAAAAGCATGAACCCGTGCGAACCACGGTCGAACTGCACGGTTCTTAAACCCTTGAACAGTTCTTGCGGTTCTCACAATTCCTTTTTTTTTTTTTTTTTTTTTTTTTCAGCAAATACCGCTGAAGTTAAAGATTTGTCTGGCATGCACTTTGGACTTTTTTCAGATCTGGAACCAAAAGATTTGTGAGGGAAAAAAAAAACAAACTAAGAAGAAGAAGATGACAAAGTAGGGGCTGTGCGAAGTTGAAGCAGCAAGCTAGCAACCCAGCACAGATCGCCAGTCACGGCCTTCATCTTCGCCTTCTGCTTCGTCTTCTGCTTCTTTCTTCTTTTTCTCCTGCTTCTCTTTCTTCTTTCCGTCTTCGCTGATGTGGTTTTTGAGTTTCTCACCTTCTCTTTGTTTGTGCTTGTTTTGAATTCTCTTTTATGTTACCAAAGACCATTCACGTGACTTGCATTGGGACAGAGAAAACTTTTGATTTTTGAATTAAAGGGCAAAATGTTTCAGCCGTTAGATCTTTGAGCCCGTGATGTGGCACTTGCCACTTTTTTGTATTTTTCCCAGTAATGGTACAATGAACAGAGAGAGCATGCTGTTTCTTTTTTTTGATGCTGTAGGTCTGGTACATTGTGGACATTACTGCACAATGCACAAGATGGCCAGTTGTTCTGAGTTTTGACTGTTCAAACTTTGCTACGTTATAATTGTGATGAAAAAGTTGTGAAATATTTTGTAACACTAGATTTTTTTGTTTAAAAAAATTGTAAATATTAATTAAAAGTACTTATAATATTTTATTTGTTACATTTTTTGTGTGTATTTTAATAAGTATTATTTTTTACTCAAAAAAAAAAGTTTGAATGGTAGAGAAAAAATAGTGAGTCAACAAATACAATTAAGTATATAATAATTATTAAATAATTATTTTAATTTAAAATTACTAAGTGTCCTTCTAATTCCTATATTATTACAATATTACTATGACGAGTTTAACTAATCAGCATATAAATAAATAAAGAAATATTATATTTATGTATGCTTAGGATATGATATTTCTTATTTGTCCTGTGAAAGTTATGATATGAAAAAATATATTTGAAAGATAAATTTCTATATTTAAGTGGGTCATTTAATTTTAATTTTTCTATTTATACTAATTTAATATATTTATTTATATTTAAATTATTATTAAATTAATTATGATGTAATCACGGTTCGACTTTAAAAACCTTGAACCTCTCTCTTTTACGGTTCAATGAACGGTCCGGGTCTGAAAACCTTGCTCAACATCCCTTCAACATATTCCTCTTTTATTGTTGAGTTTGTACTAATTTGGCTTACCGCTGAACATAAGAGTCTGCTATGGGTGATTGAGTTGTTAGGGGACAAGTATGAGTGTTTCTACATGCGTTGCCTTGCAGTTGGATGAGTTGTTTTGTTGCTAACATGGCTGGCTCTACCATATAGGTAAGTGAAGCAATTTCCTTAGGCTCCCAAATATTAATCAATAAGGATGTATTTTTACTTCTAAGAGTATTAGCTAAGCCCTTCTTAGTTATTAATTGATAAAAAATAATTTAAAAAAAATGAAAATGCTAAAACTATTACAACTTTTATCAATCACTTAATAAATGATCTGACAATAAATGTGATTGGCACTGCTAATAAATGTTTTCTATTTTTTTTTTTAATTTGCAATTGGTGACACATATCACTCTTATTTTTCTTTTTTTGGTAAAAAGGAATTATCATTAAGAGAAACTAATGAGAAAGCAACAACTCAGGTCAACACAGCCTGTTGAAAAACATCCCCTAGCAATCAACCATAACAAGAGGCACCAAATCCATAGGCGGACAAGAGTAGGAAATGAACTCTAAAGATTGACAACTACCTAAGTTAGCTAGTCAATCAGCACACCTATTAGCTTCACGATAGATATGCTTGATGCTTAGGTGGGGAATCTGTGCAGCTAGATGTCTACAGTCATCAAATAGCGAGGAGACTATATTATTAGCATATGAAGGATTTTTGAGAGCATCAACTAGAGCTTTGGCATCAAGCTCAACCACAACAACATTCAAGTTTAGCTAGTTACACAAGAGAAGACCATCACGTAGGGCCCAAGTTTCAGCTAAGAAGCTATTAGCTTTACCGTTTTTTCTAGTAAAGCCCATGATCCAGTTGCCCTGATCATCTCTAATCAGTCCTCCTCCTCTAGCAGTCCCTGAAGCAGCATCCACAGACCTATCGGTATTAAGCTTGACCCAACCTGTGCTTGGCTTTTCCCATTTAATTTGTTTGATTACCACTCGGTTGCTGCACCTTGGCTGAGTAACACAGAGCACATACTCCATTGCTTGCATCATTATCAAATTGGAAAGGTTCGGGTTGACTCCTCTGTTGTTGAAGACAACTTGATTCCTTTGCTTCCATAATGGCCAAATGGGAAACAAAAATAGGGAGTGCTAGGTAACACCATTTAACATACCAGCGGCGCACAAGAACATCTCCGTCCTTATCATATTGCCATTTTAGGATCCAAGGAACCTTGTATCTCTTAATGAAGTGGAGCAAAGGAGGGAATTTAGCACCATGAGCATTAACTTTGAACACACTTTTAAAATATTGAAAAGAATTAATCAGTGGTTCTAGGAGTATTTCAATAGTAGAGCCAAACTGGGTCCACCAGCGGATGAACCAAAGAGGCAAATCAAAATTGAACTCCTTATCAAAATTAACAAACCATTTATGAGTCATGTTTTCATTTTGGTGTAACATAAATCTGAACCAAGCAGTGAGGTAATCATGATATGAATAAAGGATAGAGTAGTTTGGTAGCCTTCTTGTGGAGGCAAGGTTGGGGCCCCACATTTCTTCAGAAATAATATGATTCAGGAAAACACTGTGGTAAATAACCTTAGTAGCGTCGGCTTTATCAGTTATGGCTTTAATAGTGATTGAATTTTCATGACGCAAAGTATCAGAATAATATTGCACAGTCTTTCCATTATGTTTAGGGATCCAGTGAAACATTGGGGGAAAGTAGCTGGTGGCAAGTGTGAAGGGATCAGGCATGGAATTCCTATTTAACTCAATGGAAAACAGGTTTTGAAAATATTGTTTTCTAACATACTGGGAAGCATTGGAAGCTTTGGGGCAAACAATTTTAACAGGTTGGTTAACTGGGGTTAAAGCATAAGGATCATAGGGTGAGACCAAAATAGAAGAATAATTAGGCTTAGGAATGGTACCTAAGGGAGTGAAGTGGTTAACAATCTCCAAGGAAGAAACAGGTTCTTTTTTAACAATTGGTTTATCAGTGGTAGGGCTCTTGTCTTTCGACTGCCTACTTGCTATTGTGACACTGCAGAAATTCACTGGTGAGAAAATCAGGGATGGTATTTTGAGATCCTCTAATATATTCAATATCAAAATCGAAAACACTTAAAATAGCTTGCCATCTAGCAAAAATATGTTTTGAAGCAATATTTTCAACATCTTTTTCAATAACATATTCAGCACTTTTGCAATCAATTCGCAACAAAAAACTTTGGTTTAATAAATCACTTTGAAACTTTGAAATACATAGTACTATAGACAAAATCTCTTTTTTAATAGTACTATAATTTAACTGTGTAGTGTTCCAGATTCCAGAGTAGAAGCGAACAATTTGTTCGGATGAATCTAGGGAGACTCTTTGTTTCAGAATACCACCATAACCAATGTCAGAAGCATCGGTCTCAACAATTTTGAAAGCATTAACAGTAGGAATACCAAGACAAGGTAATGTCTTAACATGAGATTTGATTTGTTTAACAAGGGAAGTATGGACATCAGACCAAGGTGGAGGATTACTTTGTAACCAATCAAAAAGGGGTTTACATTGTATCCTCATATCCTTGTAGAAATCAGCAACATAATTTAGAGACCCAAGAAATCTTTGAAGCTGAGTTTTATCAGTGATGACATCAGGAAATTTATCAGCAAATTGAATGGCTCTATCAATAGGACAGATTTATCCTTCAGAGATGTCATAGCCAAGGAAACGAACTTTTGTTTGAAACAATTTAATTTTCTTAGCAAAGACAACAAGACCATTTCTTTTAATAGTATCTAGAAACGAGTACAAATGTTTCCAGTGTTCATCAATAGAGTTAGAGTAAACAAGAACATCATCAATGTAAACAATGGTGAAATGACTAAAAGGATTAAAAATGTCATTCATAATATTTTGGAATTCACTAGGGGCATTCTTAAGACCAAATGACATAACATTCCACTCATAATGTCCAAAAGGAGTAGCAAAAGCAGTTTTATACCTATCATTCTCACTAATCTGGATCTGCCAAAATCCAGATTTCATGTCAAACTTGGAAAATACCACAGCCTCACTCAGTCTATTAACAAGATCATTTTTGTTAGCTATGGATACCTAATCCATTCTAAAACCTTATTCAAGGGCTTATAATTGATCACTAGACGAGGGGTACCTCTCTCAATCTCAGCATTTTTATGAACATAGAAAGTAGCACAAGACAAGGGGGGACTTGCTATTTCTAATGAGTTTTTTCTTAAGTAGATCATGGATTTCTTTTTTACAAAATTCAACAGTCTCAGCATTCATTTGAACAGGGCGAGCTTTAGTAGGAATGTTCTTTTCATCAAAATCTTTAATATAAGGAAAATCAACAATATGTTTTCTTCTATGCCAGAAAGCATTGGGAACATCAGAGCAAACATCATCAATCAGAGTTTTTTGAAAATTATCAATTTTTGACTGCAACAATTTATCAGAAAGTTGTTCAGCAATTTTCTTGTATCTAACTTCTTGTTTAAGGAAGTTTAGAAGGTTAGTTTTAGCATGAATCAGATTCAAAGCATAATCAATATCAATTTCAAACTTTGAAGCAAATTTGAATTTTACTTTCTGTCCAAAAAGATCAGATCATGTTCAATAAGAAAGGGATACAAAGCATTTATAAATGGAAGTCCAAGAATCACTTTATCAGTCATGTTTTTAACAAGCACAGAGGGAATCTTGAAACATACATTATCATGGCAAACATGAGCATTATTCAATTCATATCTAATCTTCATTTGAGTACCATTAGCAGAAAACAATCTTTTAGTTGATTTTTCAAAATATTTGGAAGGGATCAATCCTTCCCGGATATAGTTCATATCCGCACTAGAATCAATCATAGCAATAACATTGAAATGATAATCATGGGAAACAACAATTTTTACTTTTGTAAACCATTTTGGAGGCAGCACTTTATTAACAAGATTAAGTTGAGAATCAGCAATACCTTTATCAATAAGAGGAGCCTATTGAGTGGATTCATCTTTATGCTCATCTTGGTTATTATCAAGAGTTTTATTGATTTTTAATAGTAACAAATCTTGTTTATTGTTATCAATTTTAACAGTTCTAAATTCATTCTTCAACTCAATTATCTCTTGTTTGACAACATTGATTTCATGTTGGAGATCATTAACAGTTAATTCTTCGGATTTCTTTTTATTAAATCTTTCCAAAGTTTTTTCATCTTTACTTAACATATTAACATATTTCATATCATTACAACAAGAATATCTACGACCAATTTTATGATCAAGTGAACTAGAAGAATCATCAGCAGAAACAAAAAAAATTGGGTAAAAGACACAAGATTGAGTTTTTCAACAAATCTTTTAATTTCTGGTAAATCATCATCAAAAATCTTTATAGCATAAATAGAAGATAATGAGTCAGAATCTTTTTTTTTATTAGAAACAATTTCTTTCTCATTTCTTGAAATAGTTCGAGTAGCACTTGTAGAAGTACTCTCAGTTTTAACTTTCAAATCAGCAAGCATTTTTTTCAACAATCTCAAGAGTTTTACTCTGAGAGGTTTTGAAATTCATTTTTTCTCTTTGACTGGGTAGATCAATCAAAGATTTCTTAGGTTTTGAAACAACAATTTTTTCTTCAATACGATCAAGCTGTTGACCAAAAACATGCAAAGATTCATTAGTAAAATTAATAGCAGAAACAAGGGTTTTATCACCAACAATTTTGAAAGGGGAGGCTTTCACCTCAGTATTTTGGCAAGTTATCAAAACAGTTTCAAAGGGTGGATGACTAGACCTAATAGTGGTTTTGTCTACCTTAACAAAATTTCTTTATTACATTCAAATGATGTTTTGAAACTTCATCTTTTGAAACATAATAATTTTCAAGGAGATCAAAAAACAAAATATGTTTTTTCAATTGATTCATTTTTTGTTTCCATTTCCTTTTAACTCGATCTTTTTCAGACTAGGCAAAAGTACTTTGGTAATTTTTTCTTTTACTTTTGTTTTTTGCAGAAATAAATTCATTATACAAAGCAGCCATATCAATTTCAAAGTTCTCATCAACAACATTTAGAACTCTTAACTGACTTTGGTAAACAAGGGTTTCAATAGGGGAAAATCAGAAACAGATGGAGCGATAGATTTAGTATCTTTTTCTTCTTCATTAGCAGTTTTGCTATATGGAGAGGAAGGCTCAGGTTTAGTAGAATAAAAAGCAGTGCTAACTTGGGAGTTGTTACATGAAACTCCTTTTAGCTTCAAATCAGGTTTTTCAAAATTCTTTTGCAAAATTTCATCAAGATCTCGATCTCTTTTTGAAACACTTTCAGATCCAGCAAAGGAATGTCTTCCTTCGTTGATCCTCAAGGGTTTGTTATCACCAAAACATATTTTAACAGTGCCATCAAGATATTGTTGAATATGAGTGAGATCAAGTTCATCAAAAACAGGTTTAACAGGTGGGGATTCTTTTTCCAAAATCCATTCTTTGGGAAGAGTAACATCTTGCCATTGAATCATTTTGGGGACTTGAATCTTAGCATCAGGAGTAGAACATTGGATTAACATGGTTTTACCAGCATGATCTCTTTCTCTAGCATGAGGACTCAATTGAGAATCAAGCAATCGATAATAAATTCAATAAATAAGAGCAAAAGGTTTACTACCTTCATCCATGTCATAACCAAATGTCAATATGTTCAAAGTCAAAGCTTTAACAATATTTGGATCATCCAAATCAAGAGCAAGATCAGGATAACAATTAAAATAAACAGGACCATCATATAGAGAAGCAGTAATCATACCAAGAATGCTATCACTAAATTTCTTAAATCTAGCATCTCTTAAACACATGAGAATAGAAGCATTAATTCCTTTTCTAGTCAATGGTTTAATAGCAACTTGAACAAGACCAATATGCAAATATTTGAGTTTCTTAGTCATAAAATCATTAATATTTTTTCTGGAAAATAGACAATATTTTTCATGAGTTTTAGAGATAGAAAAAGTTTGTTCAACAGTTCTAACTCTATATTCAGAAAAAGCAATACTTTAAGTCTAACTAAGCTGGTAAACAAACTTAGAAGAGACTTTTGGGATATTCCATTTTCGGAAATCAGGGTACTCACTTTCTTCAACAGTGTGATCTTCCTCATTCACAATATCAAGAGGACAACCAGTCCTGGAACTAGCAGAAGAATTGGTTCTCCACAACCTATCCATATTATCCTAGTTATAACACTCAATTATCATGTTTTTCTCACAACCGTTGCATTTCATAACGCATACCGTAACCAACCCTATACCTCTCATGCCCTACACGCTCTCCTAGCTCAAACAGGCCTTACTGTTCGGTTATGGGACTTCACTTTACGACTACGGTGGTGCCAACGACAGTAAGAAGGGAACACGACAACAAAGTATCACAGTTTTGGGCAGACACAGACAAATCACAAAGAACACAATAACTCTACTAGTGGCCAAGGAAAGAATGGCTTTGATACCAAGACAGGGGCGGAACACGCGCTGAAGGCGGAAGCACAGTATAATAATATATTGAAAGGAAGTAATAAGGAGGTAGAACCGGCCAAGCAGTATATAAACAAAGTAATTTAAAATAATGAGGCAGTAGAACCAGCCAAGTAGAATAACATAATCAAAATAGTTATGATATAATCAAAGTAGTGAGGCGGTAGAACTAGCCATATATATATATATATATATATATATATATTGTCTACTCTTGATGATAGCTCTTTATCATCAGACCAAGACACCGATCAATTTTTGAAGTAGGCAAGGATTGAACTCCAGTTCTCTTATTCAACCATCAAAGGCTTTACCAGTTGAGCTAATTGGAACCCACAATGGAGCTTATATGTTGATTACATTAGTTGGGTTTACATAAATTTCATATTATACATGTTTTAAATTTTACAGTAAATGCTACAAAAAGTTTGTACATAAAAAACACTGAAAAACATTCTTCAGCCTATTTTCAAGGTCGTTACCAAACACCGGAAAATGAGTCATTTTTCCAAAAAAAATTTCTGAAAAATGACCAATTTTTCAGAAAACACTAATGCTGAAACAAACAGAGTGTTGGTAGTAGTAGTAGGAGATAGAGAAAGAAATCAGTGATTTATCCGAATAAAATGGAGTTATCCAATCACGCATTTCTAACTTAGCCTTAAGCTTTTACACCGTTCATATTCATTATTTTAACTGTCATCTTTCACTATTTTTGATATAACTCATTATGTCATTGATAATTTGGGGTGGTGTAGCATGAGTTTTATGAAAAAAAAAAATTATAATACAGGTGGTCACACCTACAATTCTCTCCTTGATTTTTTGTTTTGTTTTGTTTTATTATATAGAACTTCTCATTTTTTTTCTTGATTTTAATATAGGTGTTTTTTTTTTATTGAATTATATAATATACTAGTTGTTAAAAAATTGAAAAATAAATTTTGTTGCAAAAAAATCAAGTGTATATATATATATATCTAATATCTAACTAATAAAAATAATGTCTAAAAAAAGATTAAGTGAATTAACTATATTATCAATTTAAAAAGATATGTTAGATAACTTGAATACAAAAGTTTAATTAGTATGTAGTTTTGCATTTAAATAAGCAAGACAAAAAATAATGGAGATGGCCTTAGCCGCTAAATGAAACTTTTGCTAAATAACTAAAGGCCATAGCTAAATGGTCTACCACAAGTTGTTAGGTATTCCTTATACAAAGGCTTGGAGTAGGGACATACCATACACCACATCTTGAAGTTATACAAGCAATATGTATACTAGCATCAAAGCACACTTAAACTATGACCCTCAAGCACTCTCTTTGCTAATTAATTTTTCTATATAGTTCAACCTAAATTTGTCACAAACATTATTTCTAAAATTCTTTTACGCTACTTTGCATAGCTATGACTATTTTTTACTAATGTCAATCACATTTATAATAGGGGACAAAACGGAAACTTTTAGTATCCACTATCTAACGATGAAAGGAAATTCGGACTCGATTCCCTTAGTATTCCCTTTCCTCAAAGACTTGAACTTGAGAATAGGGACATTTGATAGGGAGTAAGCCAAGTAGAGTGGCATCAAAGCAAGATCTGCTTTACTCGATGCCCATCCACGATCTATTAGGATTAGCACACTGGTCATACCATTTCGACCCATCACAGATAGCACCCGAGGTGTTAGGCCAAGAATGTATTGACCCATTTGGTAAAATTAATTAATTAATTAACTAAGTGAATTAATTAGATTCAATTACATGCAATATGAGTTGTAGCACAAACAAATCACCAACTAATTTAAATGCAGCAGAAAATAAATTTGACACAGATGATTTGTTTACGAATGGGGAAAACCACCGAAGCAAAACTCCACCGAGTGAATTTAAGGTCACCACTTCCGAGAATCTATTATTATCAAAACAAGCGGTTACAAGTAAAATGAATCTTAGTACCTAATACCAACCTATAGTTGAACCCTTACCCCAATACACAATTGGACTTGCAATGTAGTGACAATCTTTCCTTTCAATACAAGGCTCTTAATATGTGACTAACCAATCAACGCGCAGATCCTAGTACGCGATTTACACACCAACTTGAGAAATATGTTGGCTGCAAAGTTCATCAGTTCATCCACACGATGAAGATCAAGAAGCTCCTTGGTTACAAAGCCCTACAGCGTACAAACGCAGTAGCTTCTTCAAGAGAAAGATGAACTAGGGCAAATTGTCTCCGGTCACAATTTGAGTGAATAATCACTTTGCATCAAGTTGCTTCAAGTTGCATCACCTTAGACGGCCCTTAAAATAATCCTTATATATGTCTAGGGTTGTGAGGAAAGAAACACTACACAAATAGCTTGGATATGCGTGAAAAACAGATCTGAAAATCTGATTTTCATAAACCTCAATAGACAGGTTATCTGTCGAGCTGCTGTCGAGTATCGAGCTAAAAACTCCTTTTAAACCTCGATAGATACAATTTGTCAAGCTATTTATTGAGCTTTAAAATACAACACTTCTTCACTTGTTTCTTGAATAGATTTACATGGCTTTAACTCTTGACTTGAACAATATGTTGCTTGAAGACTTAAACCATCCCAGATCTACCTAATTACAAGTAAAGTGCATTTTGTTATAGGATTAGACAATTCTAAATGACATATGTTCATAACAATTCCACATATGTCCTAACACTCTCCCTTTTTGGCAATCTGTGACAAAACCACAACAAATAAATGAAATATGAGAAAGGTCATAAATCACTCAACTCATACTCACTTTGTTAAATACAATAAAATCTAATCCTAACACAAACTCTTGAAAAACTTTACAAGAAGAGAGTTTACGGCATGATATATTTTGACAAACTATATTTCTAAAATACTTTAAATAAAACTCATCAAGGTATCTTAGTGTGAAACAGAAAATAAAAGATTGCATACATAAGAAACATGTGTATAAAGAAAGAAAAGAAACAACACATGGAGTGATAGGTGAAACATGATAACAACATCATAAAAAATATATCAAATATAAATACAATGTTTGCTATCACTAAGTGGTCACAAGACCGATGTACAAAAAGATAATGTATCTAAAGAGAAAAGAAAAGAAAAGATACATAAATCTTCACTACATCCCTAAAAAAAATAACACTCCTCCTAACAAAAAGGTCCTATACTAACTCTCCCCCTAAGTACATGACTACTCTCATACCCAAAACTACTTCCCCTTTTTGTCATGAATGACAAATGGCAAGTCACTGAGAAGCAATTATCTCTTCATCACCGGAAGAGCTAGCATCCTCATCCTCATCATCATCATCATCATCATCACCAGAGCCATCATCATCGTCCTCGTCCTCTGAACCCTGTGGAGATGGAGAGGGAGAAGCAATAAAGCCACCAAGGCGAGCCTGACGATATGCAATACGACCCACACGAGTGTTCACCTAATACAACTCAATAGTGAGAATACCAAGGCAAGCATTTTATGTGCTGAAACTGTGCCATGATCGCGTCGAGCGTGACACCATCTACGGAGGAGGAAGGAATGGAGGTGGATGGAGGAGTCATTGTCTCTATCTGTGGCCGCTTTGGTCGAAGCTGAGCCTCATTCCGAAAAATAGTATCGTCGTCAATGGCATGCATGACGAGGAAAGGATTAGACTCGGGATAGGAGACAGAGGAGTGGCGAATGATCCTCGTGATAGCAGAAGGAAAGATAACCTTATCACGGTTCCCGTATCCTTATAGACATCTATGATAGGCCAAAAATGTATTGACCTCTTGTGATGAATTAATTGATTAGTTACCCAAGTTTATTAATTAATCAAATTAACATGCAATGTATGTGGCAACAAAAAAAAATCACCAAATAACTAAATATGCAGTGGAAATTAAATGACATGGTGATTTGTTTACGAATGGAGAAAACTTACAAGGCAAAAACCCCACTGGGTGATTTTAAGGTCACCACTCCTAAGAATCCACTATTATCAAAACAAGTGATTACAAGTAAAGGAATCCCAGTACCTTATACCAACCTACAGTTGAACCCTTACCTCAATACCCAATTGGACTTGTTCTGTAGTGACAACTCTCATTGTCTTGCACGGCTCCCAGTACGTGACTAACCAAAAGATGCGTGGATCACAGTACGCGACTTGATCACCAACTTGAGAAGGATGTTGGCTACAAAGTTCTTCAATTCATCAACTGATGAAGACCATGAAGTTGCTTGGTCACAAAACCCTACAGTGTATAAACACAACAGCTTTTTCTAGATGAACTACGACAACTAGGTTTCCGGTCATACTTTTCTTCACACTTGTGGAATTGTGCTCTTGTGCAACTGTGTGACGGCCTTTAAAATAATCCTTATATATGTTTAGGGTTGTGAGAAAAGAAAGCTTAAACACATACTCACGGATTGGATGAAAAACATCTCTAGAAAACTGATTTTTATAACCTCGATAGATAGCCATCTATTGAGATAGCTGTCGAGCAACGGATTTCAGCAGCTTTTAAACCTCGATAAATACTAGCTGTTGAGATTTAAAATCCAGCACTTTCTTACTTGATTCTTGGATAGACTTGCATGGCTTTAACACTTGAACTTAAAATCTTGTTCCTTGAAGCATTAAACACATCCTAGATCTACCCAATTATAAGTAAAATGCGTTTTATCAAAGGATTAGCCAATACATAAAAATGTTGACATATGTTCCTAACATCATCACATATGTCCTAACAATCTCCCCTTTTGACAATCCGTGACAAAACCACAACAAACAAATAAGCATGTGAGAGAAGTCATAAATCACTCAACTCATACTCACTTGTTGAATACAATAAAGTCTATCCTAACACAAACTCTTGAAAAACTTTGCAAGAAGAGAGTTCATGACAAGTAGACTTTGACAGCTATCACAATATGAGATAGTGTGAGATAGAAATAGAATATTGCATACAATAAATAAGAAACATGTGTATAAAGAGAGAAAAGAAACAACACATGGAGAGATAGGTGAAAGAACTGTAATAACAACCTCAAATGTATATATATCAACAAGTACAAGGTTTGCTATCACAATATGATCACAAGATCTAAGGTACATGAATAATGTATCTAAAATAAAAAGAAAATAAAAAGATATATAAAAATCCTCACTACATCCCTTAAAACGTAAACACTCCCCCTATCTCCTAAACTAACCCTCCCCGTATGAGTATGAATACTCTCATCTCAAAACTACTCTCTCTTTTTGTCACGAGTGACAAAGGGATAAGTACATCAAGTAGACATCTCATCATCACTAGGCGAGCCAACATCATCATCCTCATCAGCATCATCACAGCACACAAGGTTCAAGCATATAAAACACACATCTAAATGCATGAAACATTGTGAAAATGCAAATCTAATGCAATGCATGAGCATATAACATCATTTAAGCAAAACCCAACCCAAAAATTTCAAAAAATACTCAAAGATTTTCAAAAACCCCAAAAATTTTAAAAGAACCCAAAACCTAGGTCTAAATGCGTGAAATGCATAAAGAATGAAGGATCATACCAGAGAAGAAATGATCACTCTAGGCCAAAAAACAAATGGGTTTGAGGTTTAGAGAGAGAGAGAGAAAAAAATGTTTGGGAGGTGAAAGGGCAGGTTCTAGTTGAGAGAGATTGAAGAAAATGAGATCTGAAATCGCATTGGATCTATTTATAGAAAACGCGTCATGATGGATTGAGACCTATCGAGAATCTATCGAGCACTAATTCTCAACAGATAAATTTGTCAAGAATCTATTGACGACAAAGAATCTCGATGGATCGAACAGCTGTCAAAAATCTATTGGCCAGACAAAAACTTTCTCGATGGATCGAGAATTTGTTGAGAAGTTATTGAGATAAATTCTAGAAAGCTTCGATGGATCGAAGATGCGTTAAGATCTGTTGAGAAAAAGAAGTCCAAAGGTCTCGATGGATAGCTATCTGTTGAGAGATATCGAGAAGCTGTCGAGCTTGATAAAAATGGATTTTTCAAAGAGGAGGAAAACACACAAATGAATGCAATCAAGCAAGCTACTCGACCAAATATCCAAACAACATTTTAAGATTTAAAAAAAAAACCTCTCTCAACAAGAAGAAGAAAGTAAAGCATTTAAGATCCAAACACACACACACACACACACACACACACACACACACACACACACACAACAAGTCTAACCAATTTTATATTTCAAAAACAAGTCAAGATAGTTTAGTGAGCATACATTAACACATGTATTCCTTGTGATAGCCAAATCAAATTGTACTTGCACATGTATCATAAGTAGCAAAGAATTTTGCGTGTTGTGTGTGAAAACATTGCAAGATTACATAAGTATCTCACGTTATGATGATTTGAGATATGAGAAAATCAATATAACTCAGACACAATCATAACTACTTGATAAGGACTATCACATTCGAGGTACATCCTATAACCCCCACATCTCTTAGAAACACGCTTGCAACCATATTTAAAAGCATTTTGATTCTTTTTGCTTTTGATTTTCTTTGCATATTTTTTTTTTCTTTTGAGCATATCATGCATGGGTATATATAGAGCGAGAAGAAATACCCAATTATATTAAGTCAACAACAACAAAATTTTGCTATACTGAAGCATACAGATGTTATACATGATTGGCGGGCTTTAGTGGTGAGATGGTTATTTATGCATTCATCTTAGGATTTTTTAGTCCTTCCCGTCAAAAAGAGTGATATGAGTGTTAAGTACAAGAGATTACTTAATCTTACTCATCACAAACATAAGTCACAAAGCTCATTTGCTTAGTTGTGCATTGAGATGCTCATCTATGCTACAAAAGATACAAAGTTTAGAAAACTTTGTTTCAATGGCCATTCAAGGTACAAAAGTACCAATGTACACATAACACATATTGTTTTTGTATTTTTCTGATTTTTCATTTTTTTTTAATCTTTATGAAAAACAAAATAAAGCAAAACTGAAAGCAAACAAACAAAAACATGTTAACACAAAGCATAGCATAAAACTAGATGCAAATGCATGAGGAAGGAGGAGAGATCAATCCATAGAGATGACACCAATGTTTTGGCGAAGGAATTCAAACCGTTTGCTATCAAAAGGTTTGGTGAACAAATCAGCCTTCTGATCATCGGTGTGAATGAACTCAAGAGTGAGAGTACCATCTTTGATAAGCTCCTGAATGAAGTGACATTGAATCTCTACATGTTTTTTTCAAGACTGTTGAACAGGATTCTTATAGGTGTTAATGGCACTGGTATTGTCATAATAGATGATAAGATGTTCTTGACGAATACCATAATCAAGGAGGAGTTTTTGCATCCACAGTAGTTGGGTGCAATAGCTACCGGCCGCGATGTACTCAGTCTCTACAGTGGATAATGAAATGTGTTACATATGTGAATCATGTTAGGAACATATGTCATTTAGAATTGGCTAATCCTTTGACAAAACACACTCTACATGTAATTGGGTAGATTTAGGATGTATTTAATACTTCAAGGAACAAGGTTTCAAGTCCATGTATTGAAGCCATGCCAATTTGTCCAAGAAAAAAGTCAAGAAGTGCTGGATTTTAAAGCACGATAGCCAGCTCGACAAATAGCATCTATCGAGGTTTAAAAGGTTGCTTTAGCCCGATGAAAATCATTTTTTCAAGATCTGATTTCACTCCAATCCATGTGTACATGTTTGGGATTTCTTTTCTCACAACCCTAAACATATATAAGAATTATTTTAAGGGCAGTCAAAGGTGACACAGTTGCACAAGTGTGAAGCAAAGTTTTGTTTGTGCAAATTGTGACCGGAGACAAAATTTTGCCCTAGTTCATCTTTCTCTTGAAGAAGCTACTGCGTTTGTACACCATTAGGTTTTGTGACCAAGGAGCTTCATGATCTTCATCGTGTTGATGAGCTAAAGAACTTTGCAGCCAATATCTTTCTTAAGTTGGTGATTAAGTCACGTACTAGGATTCGCGCATCTATTGGGGTAAGGGTTCAACTGTAGGTTAGTATAAAGTACTGGGATTCTTTTACTTGTAACCGCTTGTTGTGATAATAGTGAATTCTTGGGAGTGGTAACCTCAAAATCACCCGATGAGGTTTTTGCCTTGGAGGTTTTCCCCATTCGTAAACAAATCACCGTGTCAACTTTATTTTCTGTTGCATATTAACTTAGTCGGTAATTTGTTTGTGCTACAACGCGTTTTGCATGTTAATTGGATTAATTAAGTAACTTGGCTAATTAATCAATTAATTTATCACAAGGGGTCAATACATTCTTGGCCTATCAAGTGGTATTAGAGCAGGTACACTGGGATTAGGTTTTAATCATTGTTGTGTGATCCATTGACCCCTGTTGTCATGGAAACTCTTGATTGCTTTAATTTTCATGATCTTGTGTTGAAGATGTCTGTTGTAAGCTTTATAACTTTTGTATGAAATCTCTTAAAAGTTCTACAAAATTAAAAGCTAAATTTAAAAAGGTCAAGCTTAGAAAAGATGATTTGATTGCAAAATTGGATGAAGCCAATAATTTGAATGAGAATTTTAAAAATCAAATTTCATCTTAGGTGGACAAAGTTAAGAGTTTGGAAGGGCAACTAGTTGAATTTAAAATTGAAGTTGAAAAATTAACTAGTGCCAAACTTGTGGTTGAGCCTAACTCAAAAGAAAAATATTTTATATTCCTCCATTTAAAAGGAATAATGAAGAGTTAAAGGCTAATATTGCTAGGATAGACAAAGGTAAAAATTCTGATATTAACGCTAAAATTTCTAAACCTATGTCTAAAACTTCTATTAGGAAGAATAAAAATTCTGAATTTTTCCCCACTTGTCATCTTTGTCATATTGTTGGTCATATTAGGCCAAATTGTCCTAAATTAATGTCTTTGTCAACCTCTAAGGTTAGTCCCTCTTTTAGGAAACCGAGTAGTTCTAAAACTATTCATGTTTGTCACCATTGTGGTGCTTCAGGTCACACTCGTCTTAATTGTTTCAAGTTGTTTCCTCATAAGTGAGTGTCAAATAGGTCTCATCCTTTGTCTAAAGGCTCTATACCTATTCTTGATGAGTTATTAAAAGATTTGAGTTTTTTAACTCAATTTTAGGGGAATTTTAATTCCTCTATGTCCTTTAGTAGTCATACTGGGACACAGATATTTTCATCTTCACGGCCAAAGACTCATGATGTGTGGGTGAGAAAGGAGCCTAATGTTAGGATATGTGCCCTTAAATCCTATTGTATGATGCCATGTATGACATTATGTATGACTTAATGTTATGATTAATAAAGTTGTTTTATTATTATCTAAAATAATGGTAACGTGAATATTTAGACATTATCATATAGTCCATGAGTTGCATAGTATGTGATTTATGTGAAAAGTCACGGAAGATATAAATCACAAGTTCTTTGTAAACTCAGAATTATAGTTCGTAGTCGATGATGAAATTGAGTAGTTCATCTACGAAGACTATAACATATTAACTAAGATGATTTGTCTTGATCATAGAAGTGGAGACTTCTAGTTGGTATATTGATATGTTTTAAGAGTTAAGACATATTGAACTGGACCGCTGTGAGATTTATTATTCTCTTAACGACTCTCAAATGAATAATAAATCTCACAACTTCTATTTGCATGAACTCTTAATCTTGAGAGAATAATGGACCTGATCATAAGGTGTAGGTTGCTTTGATATATCAAAAGTGAGATCTAATGTTGGGTAGCCACATTTAGTGATGGAACATATATTCTCAAGATGGAATTAATAATCTCTTAATGGAGATATAAAATATTCCATTGAGATAAGTTTAATGGGTTTGGTTATTCCGAGTGTTAGGCCTAACCACTTTAGTAAGGAGATACTAAAGTATATATTTATGAAATTGGATTTTATAAATATATAATGAATAACTTAAAGGATTAAACCAGATATTCAAGGATTAAGATGTAGTAATCTTCAAAATGGCCGCCTACATTCATGACTTTGTATTACTATGAATATTTTATGAAGAGGTTGCATGTATAATAAAGTCGTGGGATATAATTTATTAATAAGGCCTAGAGTGCAATTATATTTATATAGTGGTATTAAATATAATTAATGATAACTTTGGACTTGTCAAGAGTTAACAGAAAAGTCCAAGGCCCACTGAAGCTAGTATCTTATCGGTCCCTTTTGGTCCCACTCCAAGCCATACACTAAAGCCCAATTGGAAAGGCCTAATAGGCTAGCCCAATTAGATAATCAGTTAGTTATAAAGGGAGAAACATGCAGAATTTTTTAAAAGAAAAAGAGAAATCATTGTGAAATGGTGTGTATGTGTGAGTAAAGCCACTCGATAATTTTCTCTTGGAAACTGATTGAGAGACCACACTTCTTGGGCATAAAGTAGAATTGGAGTGAAGATTAAAAATGTTCCCAAGTACTTCTAATATTTTGTTTTGAATTTCACCACACCAAGGTACACTATCTTATTCTTAAATTCTGAAATTTACATAATGCATGTTATCAATCATGAATGAAATAGATTCATGCTTGTTGCTTCTGCTGTGTGTTTTGTATGAGATACTGTGGGGAGTAAAAGGACCCAAGTGGGCCTATGGGCCTTTGGGCTGCAACATGGAGGGCCGACCTGTTCCAGGATTAAACTCTATAAATTGGCCCACACGCCGAGGGTCGGAGGATACAGCCGAGGATGAGTTTCTCCTCGGACAAGCCCTAGAGAATTCAAAGTTTCATTATGAAGGTCAAAGCACAACTCTGGAAAGACCAGTGGTTAAAAGGGGACATCCAGAATCTTCTAGATGCACCAGTATTAAAGAAAATATCAAGAGTAAAGGCTGCCACATCCGCATTAAAGGCTCTGCACCTACCTCCCTGGCCGCATTAATGGGGAGGTGACCCCTGAACAGTGAGGTGGAAACTTCTAGTCACTGTTCAAAAAGTATCAGGGAAGGAAGTATAAAAGGGGGGTAAAGGCCAAAGAAAGGGGGATCGGAAAACTAAGAACAAAAAATAAGAAATTGTAATCTTAAAGGAAGAAAGAGAAATAAAAAAGAAGTAGTCCTCGGCTCGAGTCCGAGGAGATCCATTTGCCTTTATCGTTTGTTATTTACTTGTGTTTATTTATAAAAGTTTGTTATCAAGCTCCCAGTACTTCTAACCAAGGTTTCAAGCCCACACTCTACAAATTTTTATTGTTTAAGGCTCATTGGGCCTGAGCCCGTGATTGTCTTTGGGTCCAGGTGCAATTGTGCACTTACAATTGGCGCCGTCTGTGGGAAATCTAGTCTAGAAGAGGTAGGGATACTATGGCAGGCTTAGGTGCTCACCATGCAGAGTCATAGGGATCACAACCGGAGGATCATTTCGAGCGTCTTGAACGTTGAAGGGATCGTGAGGGAAGCGTCCACACAGAATACCCAGGGGCTAGCCATACTCATGGTGGGGGTAGCACTACCCACGAGGAGGGTTCTGAGTCCATGCAGAGGGAAATCAATCGTTTGAAGAGGAAGTTACGCCGTGCTAAATGCAGGTTTTCACCGTCCTCGTCTAATCCTTCCTTAGAGGAGGATAGGGGAGGTGGCTACAGCTCAAGGTCGCGCTCCCCCACCAGTGCAACATCCTCCGGTGAGGAGGACGACCAGCCAACTCGCAGACGTAAGAAGCTTCGTTTTAGGGGCTTAGGCAACGATGCTATGAGTAGGGCGTTGCACCAACTCTCTAAATCCTCCGTTTACACGGAGGATTGAGAAGGGGAGGCTTCCCAGGAGGTTTACTCAACCTACTTTTACCATATACAATGGCCGGACTGATCCGGTGGAGCACGTGAGTCACTTTAACCAGAGGATAGCGGTGCACTCTCACAACGAGACCCTGATGTGTAAAGTTTTCCCCTCTAGCCTGGGACCCGTTGCTATGAGATGGTTCAACGGCCTTAAAGCGGGGTCTATAGGTTCGTTTGGGGAGCTTACTCGAGCATTTGCTTCGCGGTTCATTACGTGTAGCAGAGTACCCCGGCCATTGGACTCGCTGTTATCCATGACCATGAGGGAAGGGGAGACGTTGAAAGCATACTCCGACCGTTACTGGGAGATGTTTAATGAAATAGATGGCGACTTTGATGAGGTGGCGCTTAATACCTTTAAGGTAGTCCTTCCTACTGATCACGACCTGAGAAAGTCTTTGACTAAAAGGCCCGTCCGTAGTGTACGTCGCCTCATGGACCGTATTGACGAGTATAAGAGAGTGGAGGAAGACCAACAGCAAGGTAAGGGAAAGGAGAAGGTTATCCCGCAGGAGAGAAGGGATTTCAGGTCAGACAGGTACCACAACAACAGGCCGAGGAGAGATTACGTTGGGCAGTCCTGCTCGGCAGCACCTCAGGCCGTGAGCACTGTGTTTCGAGAACCAGTGCATCAGTTGTTGGAGAAAGTTCATAAGGAACCCTTCTTCAAATGGCCTGGTAAGATGGCAGGAGACCCTGCGAGGAGGAATCCGAACCTCTTTTGTCAGTACCATCAGGATGTGAGCCACACTACCGAGAACTGTCAGACCCTTTGGAACCACTTGGAGCAGCTTGTCAGTGAAGGAAAACTGAAGCAGCACTTGTGTCAACCTACTGGTCAGGGCAGCCAGTCCGGCTCAAACAATCAGAGGAACAATTTGTCTCGGCCGGCATTGGGAAAAATCAATGTTATCTTCACTGCACCTGGTAGGACCGGCTCAGGTCCCACTAGGGTGATGGCGGTTTCCCATTCTCAGGCCGAGGATGCGGGCAGCAGGTCGAAGAGGATGAAGGGCACTTTGCCCGTCTTAGGATTCTCCGACAAGGAGAAAGTAGGGACTATCCAGCGCCATGACGATGCCCTTGTTGTTACGCTTAGGATAGGGAATTACGATGTGAGGAGGGTGATGATAGATCAGGGCAGCGGTGCAGATATCATGTACCCTGATCTATTTAAGGGGTTAAGGTTGAAGTTGGAAGATCTTACTCCTTATGATTCGCCGCTTATAAGCTTTGAAGGGAGAGCCGTTGTTCCGAAGGGACAGATCCGTTTGCCCGTTCAATCCGGCTCAGAAACGGTTGAGGTGGATTTCATTGTAGTTGACGCGTATTCTCCATATACAGCCATCCTCGCCAGGCCTTGGCTGCACGCGCTTGGAGCTGTCTCCTCTACCTTGCATGTTAAAGTTAAATTCCCCTCGGGGGAATGTGTTGAGGAAATCCTCGGCAGCCAATCGGTGGCCAAGCAGTGCATATCGGCAACAGTACTGCATCAGACAGAGGCCGAGCCTTCGGCTTTACTCACCAAAGACTTATAGCAGTTAATAGCTCCTGATTTATCCGGAATGGTGACAGGAGAGGAGACACATTGTGAGGAGTTAGAAAAGTTTCCAGTAGCCGGAGACCCAGAGAGGTTCTTTCAAGTCGGTATACTTTTGCCGCACCAAGAGAAGATGGAATTGTTAGAATTTTTGAAGGACAATATTGATGTTTTTGCGTGGGATCCTTATGAAGCTCCAGGCGTTGATCCGAGCTTCATTTGTCATCATTTAAATGTCAACCCAGCTATTGTTCTGAGAAGGCAGCCACCTCGGCGATCTTCCAGAGAACATTCTGAGGCTGTGAAGGAAGAGGTTCTTAAACTCAAGAGGGCTGGGGCTATCAAAGAAGTTTTCTACCTCGAGTGGTTGGCCCATACTGTTGTTGTTAAAAAGAAGAATGGGACATGGAGGGTATGTGTGGACTTTATTGATCTGAACAAGGCCTGCCCTAAGGATTCGTTCCCAATGCCTCGTATTGATCAACTGGTGGATGCTACTGTCGGACATCCCAGAATGAGTTTTCTGGACGCCTTCCAGGGGTATCACCAGATTCCCTTGGCATTGGAGGATCAAGAGAAGACTGCTTTTATTACTCCAACGGGGAATTATCATTATAAGGTCATGCCATTTGGTTTGAAGAATGCTGGGGCTACCTACCAGAGGATGATGACTAGAATGTTTGAACAGCAACTGGGGAAGACCGTTGAAGTGTATGTGGATGATATGGTGGTGAAGAGCAAAACAATACCCTCACACGTGAGAGACCTGGCTGACACCTTTCAGGTGTTAAGAAAGTATAAGCTGCGCCTTAACGCCTCAAAATGCTCTTTCGGCGTTGGGTCTGGAAACTTTTTGGGGTACATGATCACTCATAGAGGCATAGAGGTAAACCCAACACAAGTTAAGGCTATTCAGGACTTACAGCCTCCTCGGAACCCAAAAGAAGTCCAGAAATTAACCGGAATGATTGCCGCCTTGAACAGATTTATATCTCGGTCGGCTGACCGATGTCGTCCTTTCTTTCAGTTGTTGAACAAATGGAAAGGGTTCCAATGGACCGAGGACTGCGCGTTAGCTTTCCAACAACTCAAGCAATATCTTTCTCGGCCGCCCATTTTGTCTCGTCCCGAGGCGGACAAGGTCTTATTTGCTTATCTGGCAGTGGCTGTCCATGCGGTCAGCCTGGTCCTTATAAGGAATGATGACGGGGTGCAAAGGCCGGTATACTACGTTAGCAAATCTTTAAACGAAGCCGAGGTGCGTTATCTACCCTTGGAGAAAGCACTTCTAGCCGTAGTTCATGCCACGCGAAAGCTTCCCCATTATTTCCAGTCCCACACCGTGGTTGTCCTGACCCAATTGCCCCTCAAGGCAGTGCTACGTAGTGCCGACTACTTAGGCAGGATAGCAAAGTGGGGGACCATCCTGGGGGCTTTTGACGTTAAATACAAGCCTCGTACCTCGGTGAAGGGTCAGGTCCTCGCTGACTTGGTGGCAGAGTTTACTGAACCATTGCTGGAAGAAACTCTAAAAGAAGCACACATGGATGGAAAATCAGTTGGAGTGATCACGGCCGCAGTGCCCTCGGCTTGGAAAGTGTATGTGGATGGGGCTGCTAATCAGAGAGGGTCTGGTGTTGGACTTGTTCTAATGTCCCCTGAAGGAATTGTCTTCGAAAAATCTTTAAGATTGGCTTTCTCGGCTACTAACAATAAGGCCGAGTATGAAGCAGTCTTGGTAGGCATGCAGATGGTACGTAGGATGGGTGGAAGGGAAATCCATGTGTTCTCGGACTCTCAGTTAGTGGTCGGCCAAGTCATGGGGACCATGGAGGCTAGAGACCCCAGAATGCAGGAGTATTTGGCCCAGGTCAAACGTCAGCAAGCTGAATTTGACTCCTTTGCCTTAGCTCACATTCCTAGGAGTGGAAACACCCATGCAGACTCTTTAGCCACATTGGCAACATCTTCGGCTCAAGGTTTGCCCAGGATTATCCTTGTGGAGGATTTGCTAAAGCCAACTCTTACCCCCATCAATGTGGCTCGCATCCATCTAGTAAGGCCTGGACCTAGTTGGATTGACTCGGTCGTGTCTTTTCTTAAGAATGACATCCTTCCCGAGGACAAATCGGAAGCAGATAAGATACGTCGAAAGGCGCCACGCTTCTGGTTGTCCGAGGATCAGAAACTGTATAAATGATCCTTTTCAGAACCGTACTTGCTGTGTGTGCACCCTGACTCAACGGAAGCACTTCTAGAAGAACTGCATGAAGGGATTTGTGGCAGCCACACTGGGGGAAGGTCCTTGGCCCACAGAGTTCTGACTCAGGGTTATTGGTGGCTTAATATGCAAAGGGAGGCTCAAGACTATGCCAGGAAATGTGATCAATGCCAGAGGTTCGCCCCTAACATCCATCAACCTGGAGGAGTTCTTAACCCCCTTTCCAGTCCTTGGCCCTTCGCACAGTGGGGATTGGACATAGTGGGGCCATTTTCGAGGGCAGCAGGTAATAAAAGATGGCTGCTGGTAGGAACGGATTACTTTACTAAATGGGTCGAGGCGGAGCCCTTGGCAAACATTAGAGATGTTGATTCCAAGAAGTTTGTGTGGAAGAACATCGTCACTAGATTTGGAATACCACATACACTTATATCAGATAATGGTGTCCAATTTGACAGCAAAGCTTTCAGGAAGTATTGCGGTGACATGGGTATCATAAATGGGTACTCCACCCCAGCTTATCCTCAGGGAAATGGACAAGCCGAGGCCATTAACAAGGTCATAGTCAACGGGCTCAAGAAGAGGTTGGACGATGCGAAAGGTAGATGGGTAGAGGAGCTCCCTCATGTTCTGTGGACGTATCGGACCACACCGCGCAGGTCCACTAGAGAAACGCCATTCTCTATGACTTATGGAGCCGAGGCAGTGATACCTCTGGAATCTAGTTTTCCTACCCTAAAGACGAGCTCTTTTAGCCCAGAGAATAACAAGGGACTCCTGGAGAAAGGTCTTGATTTACTTGAGGAACGACGCGAGGCAGCTATGGTCCAAATGGCTTATTATCAACAGAAGCTAAAACGAGGATATGATGCCCACGTGAAACTAAGGCCACTTGCACCTGGTGATCTTGTGCTAAGAAAAGTTATGGGCACCTCTAAGAACCCAGCTTGGGGTAAGCTAGGACCCAACTGGGAAGGCCCCTATCGCATTGTTTCAGTAGCAAACATAGGGTCATATCGGCTAGCTGACCTAGATGAAAGAATTGTACCACGCCCATGGAATGTAAATAATCTTAGAAGGTATTATTATTAATAAAATGTGCTTTTGTCAGTTAACATTTCAAAGTTATGAGTACCTCTGACGCATGCAGTTACTACTTTAAAGAATCAAACAGAAACTTGGTTAAGTGTAGTCCTCGGACCACAAACCTTGTGGAAATTGATGTCTTGTCACTTGTTAAACAGAACCTTAGTTATGCCGGGTCCTCGGACCTCCTACTTTGGGAAAATTAACATTTGAAGTTACAATTCCTAAGAATCAAACAGAAACTTGGTTAAGTGTAATCCTTGGACCACAAACCTTGTGGAAATTGATGTCTTGTCACTTGTTAAACAGAACCTTAGTTATGCCGGGTCCTCGGACCTCCTACTTTGGGAAAATTAACATTTGAAGTTACAATTCCTAAGAATCAAACAGAAACTTGGTTAAGTGTAGTCCTCGGACCACAAACCTTGTGGAAATTGATGTCTTGTCATTTGTTAAACAGAACCTTAGTTATGCCGGGTCCTCGGACCTCCTACTTTGGGAAAATTAACATTTGAAGTTACAATTCCTAAGAATCAAACAGAAACTTGGTTAAGGGTAGTCCTCGAACCACAAACCTTGTGGAAATTGATGTCTTGTCATTTGTTAAACAGAACCTTAGTTATGCCCTCCTACTTTGGGAAAATTAACATTTGAAGTTACAATTCCTAAGAATCAAACAGAAACTTGGTTAAGTGTAGTCCTCGGACCACAAACCTTGTGGAAATTGATGTCTTGTCATTTGTTAAACAGAACCTTAGTTATGCCCTCCTACTTTGGGAAAATTAACATTTGAAGTTATAATTCCTAAGAATCAAACAGAAACTTGGTTAAGTGTAGTCCTCGGACCACAAACCTTGTGGAAATTGATGTCTTGTCATTTGTTAAATAGAACTTTAGTTATGCCGGGTCCTTGGACCTCCTACTTTCGAAAAATTAACATTTGGAGTTACTGATCTAAATAATCAAACAGCAACTTGGTTAAGTCTTGTTCTCGGACCGCAAACTTGATTAAAGTTAATTTCTTATTACGTCTGGAAATTAGTGCCTTACTGTTTGTTAGATCGGATCTTAAAGTTCTATATGTTTAAGTTTTAAGCAAATTTATGTAAGGAATGGTCCTCGGATCTTACATCCTACTAAAAACAAAACCACACATTATAAGGGTTTAACCGTTATATGAGGTCTTTTTTCTTACCAAGGCATTGTTTAAAATATCTCAACCATGTCATCTGCTGTTAAGTTTTTAATACTAAAACATGCGAATGACTGCGTGGAGGTTATGATTGTGTAATACTTGGAGTTAGATTTGTTTGTTCTATCCCTTTTTGATTATGTACTAATGGCAATCTTTATGACAAGTACAAAAAGAATAATGTAAAATGGATGCAACATAGGTGAGAATTAAATGAAATTGTTCTTCATTAATCATTCAAATATACATTACATATTTAATTCAAATATGGAAAAAGAGAAGTCCTAAGCTTTTGGAGGGGGGTCTTGCTGAGAAGTGCTAGTGGCCTCGGTCTTTCTCAACTCCAGCTCAAAGGGAGACAGCACTTGCTTTCCTTTGTCTGTTGCCTTTGTTGGAGGGACGTTGGACTCCACATTCTGGCTCAGGTCCTTCTCGGCATCCCCGTCTCCTTCCTTTTCTTTATTGGAACCCGAAGGTTCTGTAGGATCTGGAATTAGCTTTGGGACCATGGGAGGAAGAGCAGGAAGAGTTGTTTCAGGGGTAGGAGTAGCAGCAGGAGCCTCTTCAATCTCCTGTATCTCCAGGGGAAGCCGAACATTCTCGGACTTCCTCAGATCCGAGGATAGAGGAACTCCTGCTACGTTCAGAGCTTCCCCCCAGACCTTTTGACAGTACTCCCGGCACAAGGCCGCAAAGGCTTCTGTCAGTTGCTCCTCGGTGACCGCTACCCCTTCCTCATAACACGCCTGCTTGGCGGCTTTTAGAGAACGATGGAATGCGCCGGCTTCCTTCTTCATTCGCGCAAGTTCCTTCTCCAAATCCGAGCGCTCCTTTTGGGCTTGGGAGAGCTCGTCATCTTTTTCACGAAGAAGCTTGCGCTGCCCTTCTATCTGGGTCTTCATGGTCTTCAGGTTCGCCTCGGCCCCATTTTTCTCTCTCTTTAGCTCAAGCACCTCCGAGGTAAGCTTCTCATTTTCAGCAAGGGTTGTGCCCAAGGACTTCTCAGTCTCCAGCCTGACTTCAAACTCAGTTCTGGCCTTCTTCCGAGTGTCTTCTATAAATTTCTCGGCTACGAAGACTTCTTGAATGGCCTGCGTAAAGTGCGAGGAAGTCAGATATAGCAAGGCACTTATGAATAATCTGATATTGTTAAAAGTGGAATCTTCCTAAAAGGGTTAAACTTACCAGCGCTAAATCCCTTTTTAAAGAGAGGAATAGTTGTGGCTGGCTCATTTTTTCCAAGGTTTCCATGTCCTTGGGCAGCAGAAGAGGGCGCTCCAACACTTCGGCCAAGTGGTGGGCATGGCCTTGTTGAACCGCCCTGATACTGGACTGGCAGGAGATAGGTGCGCCGTCCAGCCTTAAGTCAAGGGACCAGGCAGCCGGTGCTCGGCGCACTTCGGCCTCGTCCTTGATCTCCCCGTTTTCAACTGAGCGGGCCCTGCCTTTGCCTTTATCCAGCTTCTGCTGCTGAACGGCTGGCGGTTGTTGTCGCGGTTTCTTTGGTTCCTTGCCGCCTGTCCCCTCGGCCTCCCCCTTTCTTTTCTTTTTGGGATCCTCGGCTGGAAGTTTTGGCTCAGCTGGAGGTGGGGGAGGTGGCAAGGATGAAAGAGCTTGGGACCCCCCGTATTTCTCTCAACAACCTTCGCAGCTCTATTGGTTAGGAGACCCTTCATCCTGTCCATATCCTCCTCGGATTCGTCCTCTAGTAGGGCAACGATTAATCCTGCAATTCCAGAGGCCTCAGTGGCTTCTTCTTCCTCGTCAGAGAGTACAACGAACTAGTTCCCTCGAGGTCTTTCGGTGTCTTCAAGTTGGAACTGTTCTATCTCCTCGTCTAGCGTGTTTGAAGAAGACACTTGCTCTTCTGGGACAACAGTTGCCTGGGAGTGTGTAGCTAGAGGGACCGCAGCAATCGGTTGTAAATACAGTATGGTGTTAGGGCTGTCAGGAAGATCGTGGTCGTCCAAAAAGTGGGGCCGGGCTACGTTTATCTTCTTTCGCCTTCGGTCACCCGCAACTATGGCATTTTCTATCTCCTGGAAGTCCGAAGAAATGGGATTGTACCCCAGAATCATATGAGCAGCCCTGAGTTATAGGTCCTCGCTAACAAACACCTCGGAGCGCAGTACTCAGTTGAGATCTGTAAAGTTGCAGTGGCTTAAGCGTGGGTGCACGTGTTGCTTATCTGCGAAGAAATACACCAAAGCAAACAAACATGGTCAGATTCACACAACACACAATAAACCTAAATAAACGTGAATACAAGTGAATACAAGTGAATACGCATTTTTTGTGAGTGTTAGAGGAATTTGTGCGAGGGGAGGTTAATCCTAAGGTGTCGCACCTGGATCTCCCCACTCAACTGGGCAGTGGAGGCCGTCGTGCCAGTTCCCAGAGACGATCAGGTAGTCATCCTTCATGCCTTTGTTGGATTTGGGCAGACAGGAGATTAGCTTAACGACGCTGGAGCGGGATTTAATGTAGTAACCTACTTTGGAGAGTTTATGGGACTCGTACAGAAAGACGACATCGTGCCAGGTGAGGTTTAGACCCATTTGCTTGTTTAGAGCATCGACGCTACCCAAAACTCTAAAAACGTTTGGGAGGCACTGATCGGGACATAACCGGTGGTTGCGAAGGTACTCCCTAGTTACAGGCTTCATTGGGAGGGTCATCCCACCCTCTACAAAGGCTATCATTAGGATGATAACCTCTCACTCCTTTCTAGAGCCGGCCACGGCTTCCGCCGGGCAATATTTTAAACCTACATCGCCGGGAATGTGATACTTGGCTCTGAAGCCTTCCATTCTAGCGGCGGTATCAACTAGACACTTGAATTTTCCCATCAAATATGAACGAAAGGCTAAATTCTAAAAGGGGGAATGATTATAAGGAGAGCCAAGGACAGGGTCCGAGGAGAAAGGGTTAAGAGAAAAAAAAAAGAAAAGGGAATAAGAACTTACAGACTTGAAGTTGTGTGAGTTTCCACGGAGTTGTGTAGACAAAAGGTGATTGCTGATGTTTTGATGGGATTAGTCTCTGGAGAAATAAATGAAGGCGCAGATTCCCGAAGCGTCACGACGTGCGAGAAGCGGCCTCGAAATTATATTTGTCCCGCCCAAATTTTCATGGGATAACAAGGACCGTTGGATGCTCATCTCACCGTTGAACGTGGGGGACAGGGTGTAACCTACAGTAATAAATACGCGCGTTTTTGAAAATAAAACCGCCAAGTGTCACCCTCCGGGACGCGAAACGGTCTTCACCCGTGTGGTCATTTACAGAAAGTGTGAAGGAAGTCTTCGTTGGGTCAAAACCCTATTTTTCTCCTCGGATGATGAAAAATAAAGTTTTGAGGGGCTATTGTGGGGAGTAAAAGGACCCAAGTGGGCCTATGGGCCTTTGGGCTGCAACATGGAGGGCCGACCTGTTCCAGGATTAAACTCTATAAATTGGCCCACACGCCGAGGGTCGGAGGATACAGCCGAGGACGAGTTTCTCCTCGGACAAGCCCTAGAGAATTCAAAGTTTCATTATGAAGGTCAAAGCACAACTCTGGAAAGACCAGTGGTTAAAAGGGGACATCCAGAATCTTCTAGATGCACCAGTATTAAAGAAAATATCAAGAGTAAAGGCTGCCACATCCGCATTAAAGGCTCTGCACCTACCTCCTTGGCCGCATTAATGGGGAGGTGACCCCTGAACAGTGAGGTGGAAACTTCTAGTCACTGTTCAAAAAGTATCAGGGAAGGAAGTATAAAAGGGGGGTAAAGGCCAAAGAAAGGGGGATCGGAAAACTAAGAACAAAAAATAAGAAATTGTAATCTTAAAGGAAGAAAGAGAAATAAAAAAGAAGTAGTCCTCGGCTCGAGTCCGAGGAGATCCATTTGCCTTTATCGTTTGTTATTTACTTGTGTTTATTTATAAAAGTTTGTTATCAAGCTCCCAGTACTTCTAACCTAGGTTTCAAGCCCACACTCTACAAATTTTTATTGTTTAAGGCTCATTGGGCCTGAGCCCGTGATTGTCTTTGGGTCCAGGTGCAATTGTGCACTTACAGATACAAAACTAGATTTTCCAACAATTGGTATTAGAGCCAGGTTTTCATATCATGTTTGTATAACATACGATTGTGTTTTAGAATTTAAGAAAACCTTTATCTTTGTGTTTTCAAATTTCTGCAAAACTGTGATGTCCTTGGCCATAAAGAATTGTTATATATTTGGTCAACAATAAATAACAAGGATTCATGAGAATCCTTAAAGAGAACAAAATGCAACCGTGGGCCATGATTATTACTTGATAAGCCATTGAATGCTTGAATAGCCAATGATATATACTGGTGTCATGTTCTAGTAGTTGTTGCCAATGATATATAGTTATTCAATTGGTATTGTAATAACCGTCATGTGCATATATTTAGTTATTGCACTACTTGGACTATTTTGCACCGCTTGGCCATCTTATAAGCATTAGACAATTTAATGTCAATTGCTTATACGGATTAGATGACACATGCAATTGAATTATGTTTTGCACCGTTTGGCTATAGAAAGACAAGGTAATATTAATTGCCTTGATAGCCTTCTTGCACGTGTTAATTGTTTATAAGCAATTGATCTTTACGTGTTCATCAAATGACATATATATATATATATATATGTGACAATGTTGATTTACTATTTTTGAATTAGTATTGTACACCGTCAATGATTATATATGATTTATGGCCTGATACCACATGGATTAGATTGTATCCTTTGTGTGATAAAATATGCATGATCTAACTTTGAGAAAGTTAAACTGGAAAATATCTTTTTCGGTATTGCATCAAGATTGCTGATATACATACTATCATGTTAATGCTAGGATTATGAAATTTATTTCTAATGAGATTAGGACTATATTTTACCAAGGGTTTTTAGCATTATTATGGTTCTTGATCTTAAAAACCTTTAATTTAAAATATCTAGTAGGAGAGAGATACAAGGGTTGGATCTCACGGCCTTCATTGTCGGTTTATAGTAGTATGATTAAGCACCTCGCCTTGGTGTATATGCCTTGCTCCCTTCGGAGGGTGTTTAATTCATGGTATTACAGAATAAGCTTCTTTATGATGGATGATATGTGTTTCTACATTAAGGACAACCACACTACCGTGGAGTTACTTAATGACTCACATAGAATTCAATCAATGGTGTACACTAGACTAAGTTTAATGTTAACCTCCCTTCGGAGCTATGTCATTATTACTTAGAGGCTAAAGGAAATACGGCATGTTATTAGAGTTTGATAAGAGTTATCATGATAGCACTAATAATGAGAATAGTTCTCAATCAATCATAGTGTTTATAATTTACTTGCTTCTAAGGATTTTTAAACATGTGATTGGGATGTTGTTGCATATTTTATATTATGGTTATATTAAAGTTCCATAATATATGTTTATGTGCTAAATTGATAATGTCTAGTTTACTAATTATATTCATGTTTGTTATTTTCAGATTTAAAATCATGGCATCATTTAGCCCACTTGTTGCTATTCTTAATCAAAACAAACTAACTGGATCCAACTATATTAACTGGAAAAGAAATTTGGATATTGTTCTTACTGCTGAAGAGCACAAATATGTGCTAACTCAACCATGTCCTACCTTCCCATCATTAGATGCTCCTTTTGAGGAAAAATAGCGATATAATCGTTGGCAGAAATCTAATGAGATGGCTAAGTGCTATATCCTAGCATCTATTTCAAATGTTCTACAGCATCAAATGCAAGATGTAGAACTTGCTTCGGAATAATGCTAAGTCTGAAGGAGATGTTTGGTGAGCAAGGCCGTTCTGTAAGGTAAGAAACTATGAGACAGATTTATAATACCAAAATGGCTGAAGGCCCTTCAGTGAAGGAGCATTGTCTTAGGATGATCTCTAATCTGAATACATTGGAAGTTTTAGATGCCGATATTGATAGAGAATCCCAAGTGGATATGATACTCCAGTCACTACCAGAATCATTCAAGGAATTCAGACTTAATTATAATATGAACAAAAATGTTTATTTATTGTCTGAATTGATGAATGAGTTAGTAGCAGCAGAAGGCATCCTTGGTACTTCTAGTATTGAAGCCAATGTTGGTGAAGTTTCTACTTCTCAACCTAAGTCGAAAGGCAAGGGTAAGAAGAAGAAGAAGAAGAAGAAAAAGGACTTCACCAAGAAAGATGTTAAACAAGTTGCCTTATGAGTTGCCAACAAAGAAAAGAAAACCAAAGGAAAGTGTTTCCATTGTGGTGAGAAAGGACACTGGAAGAAGAATTATCCAATATTTAAGGCTGCCAAGAATAAATGTATGAAAAATACTAGGACACATGCATTTTCATCTTCACGGCCAAAGACATAGGCATTTTCATCTTCATGGCCAAAGACTCATGCTGTGTGGGTGAGAAAGGAGCCTAATGTTAGGATGTGTGCCTTTAAATCCTATTGTATGATGTTATGTATGACACTATGTATGACTTAATGTTATGATTAATAAAGTTGTTTTATTATTATCTAAAATAATAGTAACATGAATATTTAGACATTATCATATAGTCCATGAGATGCATAGTATGTGATTTATGTGAAAAGTCACAGAAGATATAAATCACAAGTTCTTTGTAAACTCAGAATTATAGTTCGTAGTCGGTGATGAAATTAGGCATTTCATCTGCAAAGACTATAACATATCAACTAAGATGATTTGTCTTGATCATGAAAGTGGAGAATTCTAGTTGGTATGTTGATATGTTTTAAGAGTTAAGACATATTAAACTGGACCACTGTGAGATTACTATTCTCCTAACGACTGTCAAATAAATAACAAATATTACAACTTCTTTTGCATGAACTCTTAATCCTAGAGAATAATAGGTCTGATCATAAGGTGTAGGTTGTTTTGATATATCAGGAGTAAGATCGAAAATCACGATAAAAACCTCAGTATGTTGGGCAGCCACATTTAGTGTTGGTGGAACATATATTCTCAAGATGGAATTCATAATAAAGTATTCCCTTGAGATAAGTTTAAATGGTTTGGTTATTCAAAGTGTTAGGCCTAACCACTTTAGTAAGGAGATACTAAAGTATATATTTATAAAAT
This sequence comes from Castanea sativa, assembly GCF_040712315.1. Lineage (NCBI taxonomy): Eukaryota > Viridiplantae > Streptophyta > Magnoliopsida > Fagales > Fagaceae > Castanea > Castanea sativa. The sequence goes on along the minus strand of NC_134016.1, from coordinate 12,514,183 downwards.
TGGATTTCATAAATATGTGATGAATAGCCTAAAAGATTAAATCAGGTACTCAAGGATTAAGATGTAGTAATCTTCAAAGTGGCAGTCTACATTCATGACTTTGTATTACTACGAATATTTTATGAAGGGGTTGAATGTATAATAAAGTCTTGGGATATAATTTATTAATAAGGCCTAGAGTGCAATTATATTTATATAGTGGTATTAAATATAATTAATGGTAACTTTGGACTTGTCAAAAGTTAACAGAAAAGCCCAAGGCCTAGGGGTGTTTCGGTTCGGTTTCGGTCGGTTTTTTTTAAACTGACCAGCCGAAACCGATATTTTCGGTTTTCAATATTGTCAACCGAAACCGACCGAAATAGCTGAAACACCGTCGGTTTCGGTTCGTTTCGGTTCGGTTCATTTCAGTCGGTTTTTCGGTGAGTGCTCGGTTTTGGGCCTGGGCCTAGAGTTTGGGCCTCTCGTTTTTTTTTTAAAATTCTATTTGGGCTTCTTAAAAAAAATTAGTTTGGCCCTTTTATGCTCTAATTAAGCCTATTTTAAAAACATGTTTTGGGCTTATTTTAGGAACCAATTGTGGCCCAAATTCGGGCCTTGTCTATTTTGGCCCATGGCCATCCGTAGAAATTTTTAAGTTTTCTGTTTTGGCACTTTCAGCCCAAATTTGGACCTTTCCTATTTTGGCCATTTTTGGGCCTTTTTACAACCTGCTGCTTTGTATTTTACACACATTCATCAAAAAACAAAAAAATCACAACCACAACCTCAACCTGTTTTATATTTTACACAGATTCATCAAAAAACAAAAAAAAAATCACAACCACAACCTCAACCTGTTTTATATTTTACACAGATTCATCAAAAAAAAAAAAAAAACACAATCACAACCACAACCTCAACCTGTATTATATCTTACACAGATTCATCAAAAAAAAAAAAAATCACAATCACAACCACAACCTCAACCTGTTTTATATTTTACACAGATTCATCAAAAAACAAAAAAAAATTCACAACCTCAACCTGAACCAGCTTTGTATTTTACACAGATTCATCAAAAAACAAAAAAAATCACAAACTCAACCTGAACCAGCTTTGTATTTTACATAGATTCATCAAAAAACAAAAAAAAATCACAAGCTCAACCTGAACCTGCTTTGTATTTTACACAGATTCATCAAAAAACAAAAAAATCACAACCTCAACCTGTCACAGATTCATAAATCCAAAAATACAAACACATATAGCAGATTCATAAATCACAACCTGTAATACAAACAAGATTAAAAAAGAAATTGTACAAGTCACAATAAAATAACTAGTGCAGATTTCAATACTTACATAATAACATTATAACAAAATAACACCAAAATACTTACATAACACCAAAATTATTGGTGTTGATTTCAATACTTACAAAATAAACTAACTAGTCCATGTGTCAATACTTACATAATAAACTAACTAGTCCATGTGTCAATACTTACATAATAGCATTATAGCCAAAGACTCAAAATAAATTGGCCATATGTCAATGTCAATGTCAATGTCAACATATACTATTCATATTTAATATTTGGCCAAAGATTCAAAATAAATTGGCCATATGTCATTGCCTATTGACTAATATCTATATTTTCTATGTATAGGGCACTGTCAAAGCACAAAATAAAAGCCCATACCTATATATCTATACGTAGGCCACTATCTACTAGTGCCTAATAGCAAAAAATGTGAATATCATATACCATTATACCACCCTTCCAAAGAGCAAAAAGCAATCTTCAACCATCAATGTCAATAGGTGTTGGTGTGGACATGCCTAGTTCTGATGTAGCAGCATCATTCACAAATTCTACAAACAAAAAATGAAAAAAATGTCACTTATACAATAAAACAATATATATGCCAAGAATCCAAGACATGCAGTTTTTTTTAATAATAACAGACATGCAGAATTTTTTTTAATAAATAAAGAAATAGAAATAAAATTTTTTTAATATAACAAATAATAGTAATACCTCCATCAAGCTTTTCAAACTCCTCAACATCATCCATGGCAGCACGAAGGCAGATTCTGAGAGCTTCCACCATAAGTGGAGACAATGAACTCCGGAAAGGATCAAGGACACGACCAGCCGTACTAAAGGCAGATTCTGAGGCCACAGTGGATACCGGAATTGCAAGAACATGTTGTGCAACTCTTGAAAGGACACGGTATCGTGGAGAATTAACCTTCCACCAAGCCAAAATATCAAAATTATCATCAAAAACATCTTCACAACTCTCTAACAAGTATTTATCAACCTCTGATTTGGTATTTGAAGAATCAATACCCTTCAAGTGCTCCTTAAATCCCATCATCCTCATTGCCTTCGCATCAACCACACTAGAATCATCTCCCTCCATTGATCCACTTGGTTTTTGGCCTTGGCCTTGTGAAGCAACACTTGCACTACTACTCCCCACTTGATTTTGAGCATAGGCATTATATAAATCCATCAAAACAGCCTTTATTCTTTTTGCCATATCAACAGCCTTTTGACTCTCATACAAAGTACCAAAACAGTACTCAAGATACCTCATCTTGTATCGAGGATCAAGAACTAGCCCTACATACAACAAGTGATTCATATTATCAAAGTTCCCCCAATACTTTTCAAATTTGGTCTTCATGTAACCAGCCATTTTTTTCAACAAATAACTATCTTTTTCATACTCCAAATCAATTGTGTCATGAATTGACATGAGCTCCAAAAAGAAAGAATTACTAGTGACATAATTAGCACCCGAAAACCGCAAGGTTGCATCATAAAAAATTTTAAGAAATTTAGAAAAGATCCTAATGTTTTCCCAATCCACATCACCCATTCCCCAAGCAAACTCATCTATATCACTTCCATCTTCCTTTTCCTCCTCTCTAATTGTCATAAGATAATTTGGATCTTCTTCCTCCAATCTCTCAAAAGCTTTTTGATACTTCTCAGCCTTCTCCAACATAATATAGGTGTAGTTCCACCTAGTGGGCACATCTAAGCATAACTGACCTTTAAACTCAACTTTCTCCTTCTCCGCACATAACTTAAATGTGTTTTGTCTTTGTGGAGAGGATCTCACATATCGCACAGATTTTCTCACCTTCACTATTGTCTCATCCATTTCAACTAACCCTTCACGAACAATTAAGTTCAAGATATGAGCACTACACCTCACATGCAAGTATTTATGCCCTAAAATTGTTGCCTTCCTATGCTTAGTCTTTTTTTGAATAAAAGAAATCAGCCCACTATTAGAAGCAGCATTATCAACTGTAATAGTTAAAATCTTGTCTATCCCCCAATCAAGTAAACACATCTCAACTGCCTTCCCAAGTGTTTCACCCTTGTGATTTTCCACTAAACAAAAACTAAGAATTCTCTTGTGTATTTTCCAATCACTATCTATAAAATGGGCAGTGAGACACATATAGTTCAAATTTTGAACGGATGTCCATGTATCTGTGGTAAGGCAGACCCGCTGCTCTTTTAGGGCTTCTTTCAACTTTTTTTTCTCATCTAAAAAAACCCTAAAGCAAGTTTTGGCAATTGTTGTGCGGCTAGGGATTGGATTGAACCTAGGTTGGGTTTTAGACATAAACCTCTTAAAACCATAGCCCTCTACAAACCTAAAAGACAGCTCATCTAGAATAATCATCTCTGCCAATGCTATCTTACATTCCTCAAAATTAAACACCCATGGCACTAGTTTACCACTACTTTCTCCTTCTTCTTTAGGTTTGAATGCTAGGGTTGATTGGTTTTTTTTTTCTTCCCTATAAGGATATTTCAAACATAGTGATTGTATGTGAGTTCTCATGGTTGTAGTGCCATTTTGCTTAGTGTCACAAGCATAGGTTGTGCCACAGTAGTTACAAGCTGCCCTAGGTTTATCCCCCCCTTCAATAACAGTAAAATGACCCCAAACAAAAGATCTTTTTTTACCAGTATTACCTGCATTTGGTGGGAGTGGGGGTTTGCCTTTGTCTTTATGCACATTGGTTGTGCCTTGACCCGCTTCAAGGTCTTGACCCTCTGGGATTTCCGTTGTCTCATTCATCTACAATAAAAAATAAAACACAATAAGTCAGCAACTATAAAAAGTAAAAAATTAAAAATAAAAATTAAACCCCAATAACAATAAAACAATAACACAATAAAAGTCAGCAACCAAAAAAAAAAAAGAAAAGAAGGAAAAGGAATCTAGTATACAGCAACAAGCCAACCACTGGTACACAAATATTGGGCGTATCTTTCCTGAGGTCATGGTTCTTGAACAGTGAGTATGCGTAAATTACTTTAAAAATGATAATGAGCAACAAAAATTTTTAGTTCTAGATTTCAATACTCAACATCAAGCATTGCATTCTTTTGATACAATATGAAAGCCGCTCTTTTGTAAACCTTTTAATCTACAGACCCACTGGTAAAACTTGTTTAATTTTCAACGATTTCAAACTCTATAATGATCCAAAACTCTTTTCTAAAAAAAAGGAGGAAGAAGTGATTTCCAAGATTTCATTTTCTACAGAATCAAACTGGTCTTTCATTACTCATCAAAATAAGCAATATAAATCAAAGAGGATGGCCATAAACCCAAATATCAAATAGTATCATTCCTATTTTCAAACACTTCATCAAACTACCTTTTTGCATCAACAAGTCAACTTAACTTGATCCCAACTCAGACACATTGCTAACTAAGGAATGCACACTGATTCAACACTAGAAAAACAGCAAGAAACTAATAATCATAGAGTAACATTCTAAATAATTCAACATAGAAACTAAAAAAAAAATGATCTTCTTCAATTGTTACTTTTTTTTTCCATAAAAAAAGTTACAAAAACTAAAAAACTTATATTTCTTTAACTAAATGTTATGTGACCAAATAAAAAGGTTGATTGATTGTAATTAAAAATATAGTCTTTACCAATGCACTTCATGCACACATTAACAAATAACATATATTCTTTCAACTGTCTATAACAACAACAACATGTTAATACGTTGTTTATTGTATATAAAACCATAGCATATGCATCACACTTAACAACCCACTATCCATGACAATAAGGAGGATTATGACTTTGTGCACTAACACACTTCTACAACTACTCATTCAAGGCTTAGTCTTGTATATTAGCCTTTGGATTACTATGTGTAGAAAAATATTCCATTAAACAACAATTAATTTGCATTTGTCAACAATTAATTTGCATTTGTCAAATGACTACACTACAACATTCAAGCTTCAACTACAGAACGGTGATCAAGGATAAACCATCTAAATCTAAGAAACAAATCAAAAACCATTAAAAAAAAAAAAAAAAAAACTAAAACACATAGGTCTGCCACCATATTAAAATCTCTCAATATTAATCTGTTGACAAACTATGGAAAATATATTGAAACCATTATCGATAGTTTCTGTTTCACTTTGTAAACAGTTGACATACACTCTTGATCAAATTTAAGAGTGTTTTATGAACTTGTTTTTGAGTAACTCAAGTTAGCTTGATCTCGTGGCTTCCATCATAAACTATAATAACCACTACTTGTTGGGAAAAAAAAAACCCACGGCTTAAAGCCCTTTTTTTTTTTTAATATATTGCTTAAAGATTTTTAGATTTCAAAAGTGGTGTTTCCCCAACTACCCAACACTATCATTACATCCCACGGGCAATCCTAGCAAGAAAATTAAAATGCTCCCCATCAGCATAACAATTAACGACAATAAGAATCCAAGTTTCAACCAACATAAACTTTAGGAAACTTGCATCAAATACCAATAGGCGTATAATTCTAGCAAAAAGTCACATATCCAAGTCCAAAAATTTATTATAGCCATCAGTAGCAACCCAAAGATAAGAAAAGAGACACACTCAATGTCAATGTCAATGACCTCCATTCCTAAGACTGCAGAAGATCTATTGTACAAGTGTGCCACGATCTCCACCCGGAGAAAGGATATTAATGATGAGATGAACGGATAATAATAATACCAGTTTTAAAAAAACCTTTTCAATCAATACTGATAACCGAATTCATTTGTGTTTCCTTAACTATATGAAAAATATAAACCAATCTTAATTACAGCTCATTCCCAACAATCCCCTGAACTTAATACTAATATGGTAATGTGTTTAATGTCAAATACAAATAATTTCCCCACAGCTACCAAAAGGAGGCGCGCATATCTGAATATATATAACTTACAAAATGCGCGCGCAGACTCAATCTACACACAAAAACAGCCACACTTACCTAGTATAATGAATCCATATGCTAAGACTAAATACAATTCCTCATTGAATGGATTTTCGAGCATGGACATAACAGCCACACAAAAACACAACAGTTTAGCATCAACAATTGGTTAAGCCGCACTGGCAGATTTCAAATTCCAACCAATTCATGTGTAATTCAAGTATGTAATAAAATGAAACCATGAAGTAAGCCCTATAGTATAAACCAAACAAAAAAGAAGAAAACAAACAAACACGAGCAAAGCATGCAACACATATCACAAAAACCACCAAAGTCCTCAATAACATAGGGAAATCATAATAACAATGAAACATAATAACAACTCTAAAATAAAATAATCACATGCAATATGCGGTTTCATTTTTCTAGAATAAATTTTAAATAAATAATTTTAAATAATTAAAATAAATAATTTTAATTTTAAATAAATAATTTTAATTAAATTAAAATAATTAATTTTGAATAAATAATTTTAAATAATTAAATAAATTTTTTTATAAAAATATTACAACAACCGGTTTTGGTTATTGACAACCAATTTTTTGATAAAAATAAAAATAAAAAAACCAATTTTTGAACACCAAAATCCAAATAGTCCTTTATTTTTTTCCAAAGCCCCAACAAAAATTGCATTAAATCGAACAAAATAGGCAAATATGTGGAGAACCCTCACCGTGAGATGGACTGATGGAGGCTGAATGGAGGCCGTCATGGCTGGATCATGGTTGGATCGAGAGTGAGAGACTGAGTCATGGCCGAGTCACGGCTGGATCGAGACGAGAGTGAGAGACTGAGTCATGGCCGAGTCACGGCTGGATCGAGACGACTGACGAGAGTGAGTGACTGAGTCATGGCTGGATCGAGACGAGAGTGAGAGACTGAGTCATGGCTGGATCGAGACGAGAGTGAGAGTGAGAGACTGAGTCATGGCCGAGTCATGGCTGGATCGCTCGGTTCGGTCAGTGACTCCGTCGGTGCATGAGTGAGTGTTAGTCAGTTTCTGTGAGAGAGAGAGAGAGAGAGAGAGAGAGAGTGTGTGTGGAAACCGGAAAGTGTGTGAGAGAGATGGAGATGGAGATTGGAGAGGCAGAGCGGCGGCTAAGTCTGAAGAGGAGAGAGTGTTTGACTGTTTGGTGAAAATGTGGGCTGTGGGGTATGTAGGGTTTCCATCTTTACATTATATAGGTAATTAGTTTTAGTTTAATTAGAATCTTAAATATTTATTTAGTTTAATTCTAGGTAATTATCGGTAATTAATTTAATAAATTTCAGTTTAATTATAGGCCAAATCCCATTAGGCCGGATCACTTATCAGGGGACAGGGGTGTTTCAAAGTCTGAAAGTCAAACAAACAAGTGAAACAACAACAACAAAAAAGGGCCGGATCAGTCCAGACTTAAGGCCCACAGTGAAAAAAATTGGGCCAAACTTTGCCTGTTTGCCACTTATTTAAATATATATTATATTATATATTTAATATAATAATATATAATAATGTTTCGGTTCGGTTCGGTCTTTTCGGTGTACAAAAATTTAACACCGAAAACCGAACCGAATATTTCGGTGTTTTATAATACAAAACCGAAACCGAAACCGATCCGAACCGAACCGAAATTTTTGTCTCGGTTCGGTCGGTTTCAATCGGTTGTTTCGGTTCTACGGTTTTTTGCACACCCCTACCAAGGCCCATTGGAGCTAGTGTCTTATTGGTCCCTTTTGGTCCCACTCCAAGCCACACACTAAAGCCTAATTGAAAATGCCCAATAGGCCAGCCCAATTAGATAATCAGTTAGTTATAAAGGGAGAAACATATATAATTTTTTAAAAGAAAAAGAGAGACATTATTGTGAAATGGTGTGTATGTGTGAGTGAAGCCACTCGATAATTTTCCCTTGAAAATTGATTGAGAGACCACACTTCTTGGGCGTAAAGTGGAATTGGAGTGAAGATTAAAAGTGTTCCCAAGTACTTCTAATCTTTTGTTTTGAATTTCACCACACCAAGGTATGCTATCATATTCTTAAATTCTGAAATTTACATAGTGCATGTTGTCAATCATGAATAAAATAGATCCATGCTTGTTACTTCCGCTGTACGTTTTGTATGAGATACAAAACCAGATTTTCCAACACCTAAGACTTAATTATCTTTTCTATTTTTCCTGTACTTTAATTCTTTCTATCTAAAGTAGGACTCTCCTTGCTTGATTTCTTATCTGCCTTTGGAATCATGCTTTAATGCATATGCATCTTGTTCTATGCTTTTCTTTTATGTTTGTTTAACATGTTTTTGTTTGTTTGTTTTCAGTTTTGCTTTATTTTATTTTTCATAAAAAAGAAATTGAAAAATAAGAAAAATACAAAAACAATGTGTGTTTTGTGTACATTGGTACTTATGTACCTTGGATGGCCATTGAAACAAATTTTTTTAAAATTTGTATCTCTTGTAGCTTAGATTAGCATCTCTATGCATAACTAAGCAAGTGAGCTTTGTGGCTCGTGTTTGTGATGAGTAAGTTTAAGTAATCTTTTATACTTAATACTCGTATCACCCTTTTTGACGGGTAGGACTAGAAAATCTTAAGAGAAAAACATAAATAATCATCCCACCACTGTTGCTTGTCAATCATGAAATGACATTTGTATACTTCGACATAGCATAAGTGCAATGTCAAAAACTATACATAATTGGGTATTTCTTTTCTTTCTCTTATATGCTCATGCATGATATGCTTAAAAGAAAATATGCAAAAAATAAATAAATAATAAAAGCAAAAATAATCAATATGCTTTATATATGATTGCAAGCGTGTCTTCTAGAAGATGTGAGAGTTATAAAATATACCTCGAAGGCGATAGTCCCCATCAAGTAGTTATGATCGTGTGTGAGTGAAATTGATTTGCTCATATCTAAAATCATCATAACATGTAGACACTTATGCAATCTTGTGATATTTTTCACACACAACACGCAATACTCTTTGCTACTTTTGATACATGTGTAGGTACAATGTGATTTGGCCGTCACAAGGAATACTTGTATTAATGTATGCTCACTAAACTGTCTTAACTTATTTTGAAATATAAAATTGGTTAGACTTGTTTAGTGTGTGTGTGTGTTTTGGATCTATATGCTTGACATTTTTCTTGTTGAGAGATGTTTTTGAGAGTTTAAAATGTTGTTTAGATCTTTGGTTGAGTAGCATGTTTGATTGCATTTATGTCTGTGTTTTTCTCTTCTTTGAAAAACTGTTTTAAGCGATTTCGACCGCTTCTCGATACCCCTCGACAGCTAGGCTATCTATCGAGCTCTTGATCTTCCTTTCTCAATAGCTGCTATCACAATTTTGATTCATCAAAATTTTTGAGAATTTGTCTTGATAGCTTATCGATAGTTTCTTAATCCATCGAGAAAGTTTTTGTCTCCTTGATAGCTTCTCGATAGTTGCTCAATCCATCGAGGTTGTTATGCTGTGGACACCTCTTGATAGCTCCTCGATATCTCTTTCTGTCACATTTTAATTCTCAACTCCTCTCAGTCCATTGAGCTGCGTATATGTCTATATAGGGTCAACACGACTTTCTCTCATTTCTCCCTGATATCTCTAGATACAAAAATGTCTCTCCCTCTTCTAAACACCTCAAACTCAATCTTCAGTCTTTTCCTTACATTTTTCATTGGTATGATCTCTTTTCCATCTCTTTATCATACATTTCATGCATTTTGACCTAACTTTTGGGATTTTTGAAAATTTTTGGGGTTTTTCAAAATTGATGAGGTTTTTGCCAAATTTTTGGGATAGGTTTTTGTTTAAATGATTTTAAATCATCATGCATTGCATCACAATTGCATTTTAACAATGTTTCATGCATTATAGATGTGTGTTTACTTTGTTGCAAGCTTGTATGCTAGTAGGTTTGGATTGGGCTAAGCCCATGATGCTTTTACTGTTGCATGTCACATACTCATGCATTTTTCATGCATTCGTACCTTCCATTTTCTATCATATTGATATTAAAATGTTTGGTGCTTTTCTGCTTCTCTCTTTCTCTCTCCTCTTTCTTTCAGCCTGCATCATGGCACCTAAGCATAAATCCACTTTGTCTTGAAATCCTCTTCATTCCAAGGCATCTTCCTTTGATTCTACCCATTCTTATCTTCTGTTCCATGATGAGAAAGCCTGTAAGGACTTCTCGGAGAACTTTTCTCGACGAGGCATTCATTCAAAATGCCAAGTCACCTTATTGGATTTTTCCGATACTGACCTAACCACTGTTATCCATAGTAGGAGTTGAGAGTCACTGTGTGATGTCCCAATCACTTCTCCTTCTATGATCATTCAAGAGTTTTACTCCAACATGCACGAATTTGATTATTCAGTGCCTCTTTTTGTCACTCCCGTTTGAGGTACGCACATAGTGGTTACTTCGGATATTGTATCCAAGGTGCTCCATGTCCCGAAGGTAGCACATCCTAACTACCCCGGTTGTGATCGTCTTGGGACTATGTCCAAAGAGGAGCTTATGTTTCTATTTTGTGAGACTCCTTCTTTCTAGGATGATTGTCAGAACACCCGTTGCCCGGCCTTTACTAAAGGTCCGGGTTTCTTAACATGGTGATGACATTCGTTCTCCATCCTTTGACTCACTATAACTCTATCACAAAGCCTCATGCTCAATTTTTGTTATCCCTCCTAGAGCACCTCACTATAGACTTCCCTTCTCACTTCATCCTTTCCCTCATTGATATATATATAGGGATAAGGCGACCCGTGATAAGATTATTTTTCCTTCAGCTATCACGAGGATCCTTAGCCATTTTTCTGTCTTCTTTCTTGTGTCGAATCCTTTCCCTGTCATGTGTGCCATTGATGCGGTTACTGTTAGACGGAGTGAGGCCCAGCTTCGATCGAAGCGGCCACGGACCGAGACGGCGACTCCTCCAGCTTCTTCAGCTCCATCCACATCCACTCCTTTTTCTTCCGTGGATGGTGTGACACTTGAGGCGATTATGGTGCAGCTTCAGCGCATGGATGCTCACCTTGACACTTTCAACGATGAGTTATGTCAGGTGAACACCCGTGTTAGTCGTATTGCACAACGACAGGCTCACCTTGGTGGCTTCGTCAAGTCTTCTACTCCTTCTCTAGAGACTTTTGAGGATGAGGACGACGATGGTGGCTCTAACGGTGATGGTGATTAGGATAATGGTGCTAGCTCTTCTAGGGATGATGAGATAATTGCTTGAGTCACTTGCCCTTTGTCATTTGTGACAAAAAGGGGAAGTAGTTTTGGATATGAAAGTAGTAATGTATTTGGGGGGAGAGTTAGTATAGGAGATTTTTGTTAGGGGGAGTGTCTATACTTGTTGAGGGATGTAGTGAGGACTTATGTATTCTTTTCTTTTCTATCTTTTATAGATACATTGTTCTTACATTGTAATAGCAAACCTTGTACTCATTAATGATATATATATATATACACACACACACACACACACACACACACACACTAAGGTTGTTATTACATTTTCACCTATCTCTTCATGTGTTGTTTCTTTTCTCTCTTTATGCACATGCTTCTTATTACTTGTATGCAATCTTTTATTTTTGTTTCACACTAAGATGCCATGATGAGTTTTGTTTAAAGTGTTTCAAAAATACAAGTTGTCAAAGTCTTCTTGCCATGAACTCTCTTCTTGCAAAGTTTTTCAAGAGTTTGTGTTAGGATAGATTTTATTGTATTCAACACGTGAGTATAAGTTGAGTGATTTACGACTTCTCTCATATGTTCATTTGTTTGTTGTGGTTTTGTCATGGATTGCCAAAGGGGGAGATTGTTAGGACATATGTGAATCATGTTAGGAACATATTTCATTTAGAATTTGGCTAATTCTTTGACAAAATGCACTCTACTTGTAAATGGGTAGATCTAGGATGTGTTTAATACTTCAAGGAACAAGGTTTCAAGTCCAAGTATTGAAGCCATGCAAATTTATCCAAGAAACAAGTAAAGAAGTGCTGGATTTTAAAGCTCGATAGCTACCTCGACATATAGCATCTATTGAGGTTTAAAAGGCTGCTTTAGCCTAACAGCTGGTCGATAGATACCCTATCTATCGAGATTTATGAAAATCAGTTTTTTCAGATATGATTTCACTCCAATCCATGTGTACATGTTTAGGCTTTCTTTTCTGGTGTACGGTCACAGGCAACAACAAATAAAACCTATACTCCTAAAAATATATGTAGCAATGCGAGTAAGGATGGTTCCCACGGAGAGTATCTAGTGTAGTTTTATGCTACGTGAACAAGGAGGGGGGGGTTTTGTATAATGAATTTTTTTTTAAGAAAAAAATTAAGGAACAATTCAAAATAAAATATCGAAATCAATCAAAAGAACAAACCATGGTCTAAGTCAACATCCACCACCAGAATTTTACAATTGATCATCGATGTAAATATATATCAATTCACACTTTGAATATTCACCGTTGGAACTATTTTCCTATCTCTCCTTAGTCACAGTTAATTAGAAAACAAGCGATTTGATTAACCCTAACTACTAAACAACCCAAGACAAGCACTAAAGATTTAATCTCGTAGCAGCCTTAAGAATTAGAGAGATCGATAAAACTAAACAACACAGGCACAAGCGGTTGTATTTAATTTAGTCGAACGTTCTTCCTAAGATCTAATAATTTCTGACGCAGCAAATCAATAAATCTTGGTTGCTTCACAAATTAGAGGGATCAAATAATTATAGATTTGATATCTAACCTAGCAGTAGATTGCAATGAATAAAAAACTAGTAGGCCTCCTAGTAATTAAACGAGACAATCATGAAAATAGGTACAGAAGAACATCCGATACTCAGAGCATAAAATTGAACAATAAAATCAAATTAGATCTCATAGTTTTATTGATTCTGAGGCTTTCGTTTCCTTTGACCAAGTATAAAAGTTTAGCCAAGCCGGGCCATTATGAAAACTCGAAGGAGAAAATTAGAGAAGAGGGGAGAGAGAGGCATGTGTGTCCAATCTGATTTCTCCTCCCCCTTTTACACGCTAATTTCCCCTTTCCCAAGCCTACAAAATCTCCTAAAAATATTGTAAATAATAATATCCAAATTTGACTAATTAAGGAAAAATATTAAAAATAAAACAATGTCCTAATATAACTAGGAAAGTGGTGTTTTTCAGCTGGAATTTGCGTGCATCAGATCTGGAAATTTTTTAAAATAAACAACATCAGATCCGTATATTAGAATTGCAGGTTAAGGAATGTTCCAGAACATCTGCAGTGCAGATATAGCAACTTCAAGCGCGATTTCAACCTTGATGCAGCCCGTATCTCTCAAAACTCAAAACATGAAAGTTTTAGAGCTTTGTCTTGGCGTTCCACAGCATCTTGAATCATCTCAATTAGAGCTCGGATGAGAGATTTGTGCTCAGATTACAAAGCGATGTCAAAGTTGTCCAAAATCGCCCAATTAACTTCGTTTTGCACTTAACGCCTCCGTTTGCATCCTAAATCAAAATATAAGAATAATGAGTACATTTATGAACCAAATGAGTATAGAAGACTAAACATTAAGGGAGAAAAATATGACATTTTGCATTCTCATCATTTTCTCACAATCCTAAACATATATAAGGATTATTTTAAGGGTCATCAAAGGTGTCACAGTTGCAGAAGTGTGAAGCAAAGTTTTGTTCGCGCAAGTTGTGACCAGAGACAGAATTTGCCCTAGTTCATCTTTCTTTTGAAGAAGCTACTACGTTTGTATGCCGTTAGGTTTTGTGACTAAGGAGCTTCGTGGTCTTCATTGTGTTGATGAACTGAAGAACTTTGCAGCCAACATCTTTCTCAAGTTGGTGATTAAGTCGCGTACTAGGATCTGCGCATCTATTGGTTAGTTACGTACTGGGAGCTGTAAGTTGAAAAGAAGAGATTGTCACTACAGAACAAGTCCAATTGTGTATTGGGGTAAAGGTTCAACTGTAGGTTGGTATAAGGTACTGAGATTCCTTTACTTGTAAACGCTTGTTGTGATAATAGTATTCTCAGGAGTGGTGACCTTAAAATCACCTGGTGGGGTTTTTGCCTTGGAGGTTTTCCCAATTTGTAAAAAAATCATCGTGTCAACTTTATTTTCCGCTGCATATTAACTAAGTTGGTGATTTTTTTGTGCTACCACGTGTTTTTCATGTTAATTGGATTAATTAAGTAACTTGGCTAATTAATCAATTAATTTATTACAAGAGGTCAATACACTCTTGGCCTATCAAGTGGTATCAGAGCAAGCACTCTCTGATTAGGTTTTAATCATTGCTGTGTGATCCATTGACTCTTGTTATCATGGAAACTCTTGATTGTTTTGATTTGCATGATCTTGTGTTGAATGATGATGATCATATTCAAGATGCCTATTGTAAGCTTTATAACTTTTGTATGAAATCTCTTAAAAGTTCTACAAATTTAAAAGCTAAATTTAAAAAGGTCAAACTTGAAAAAGATGATTTGATTGCAAAATTGGATGAAGCCAATAATTTGAATGAGAATTTTAAAAATCAAATTTCATCTCAGGTGGACAAAATTAAGAGTTTGGAAGAGCAACTAGTTCAATTTAAAATTGAAGTTGAAAAATTAACGAGTGCCAAACTTGTTGTTGAGCCTAACTCAAAAGAAAAAGATTTTTATATTCCTCCATTTAAAAGGAATAATGAAGAGTTGAAAGCTAACATTGCTAGGATAGACAAAGGTAAAAATTCTGATATTAACGCTGAAGTTTCTAAACTTATGTCTAAAACTCCTCCTAGGAAGAATACAAATTTTGAATTTGTCCCCACTTGTCATCCTTGTCATATTGTTGGTCATATTAGGCCAAATTGTCTTAAATTAAGGTCTTTGTCAACCTTTAAGATTAGACCCCCTTCTAAGAAACTGAGTAGTTCTAAAACTAGCAGATTCCAAACCAAACATTTTCACAAGGTTTTTAGCATATTTAGATTGGGATATGAATATACCTGACTCTTGCTGATGGATCTGCAATCCAAGGAAGTGGCTCAACTCTCCAATCATACTCATCTCGAATTCGGCTTGCATGAGTTTGGAAAAATTGTGAGCAAGTTCATCTTTTGTAGAACCTAAGATGATATCATCAACATAGACCTGAGCAATTATGGACTCGCCATCTTTCCTCTTGATGAAGAGTGTTTGATCAACTTTTCCTCTTGTGAAACCATGTGAGACTAAGTATTGTGTGAGCCGATCATACCAAGTTCTGGGAGCTTGCTTTAAACCATAGAGTGCCTTCTTAAGATACAACACATGATCCAGATAGTGTGGATCAACGAATCCTTTAGGTTAAGCTACATAGACATCTTCCTTCAGGAAACTGTTCAAGAATGTAGTCTTTACATCCATTTGGTAAAGCTTGAACTTCAAGTGATATGCTAAGGCTAGGAGAATCTTGATGTATTCCATATGAGCTACAGCAGCAAATGTCTCATCATAGTCTACTCCTTTCATTTTTGAGTATCCTTGAGCCACAAGACTAGCCTTGTTGCGGATCACATATCCCTCGTCGTTAGTCTTATTACGGAATATCCACTTTGTGCCAATGATGTGCTCACCTTTCGGTCTAGGTACTAGGGTCCAGACATCATTCCTTTGAAACTGAAGCAATTCATCATGCATAGCCTTAACCCAGCTTTCATCTTGGAGAGCTTCCTCAAACTTGGTGGGTTCAACCTACAACAAATAGCAAGAATAAGACACAAAGTTAGCAACACATTTATCAACTGTATGCTTTCTTAGTGTAAGTTCATTCATATTTCCCATAATAACTTCACGAGGATGATTCAACTTGATCCTGGAGGAAGGTCCTTTCTCTTCATGAGATTCAGAATTAGGTGAGGTAGGAATGTCTGCTGAAACCTCTACAACACTTGGAGTACTTGGAAATGCGGACTCTTGATCAACTATTTCTTGAACACCCCCAGGTTCAAAAGGAAGAATTTCCTTAGGGATCTCCTCACTAATTTTCTCATAATCAGATTCTAAAGCTTCATCAATAAAAACATTGACTGTTTCCATCACCTTCTTTGTTCTCTTGCTGTATACTCGATATGCCTTGCTAGTCGAGGAGTACCCCAAAAATATTCCTTTATCGCTTTGGGAATCAAATTTTCCCATATTCTCTCTATCCTTAAGGATGAAACAAGTACTTCCAAAGATTCTGAAATACTTCACATTTGGCTTTCTTCCTTTCCATAACTCATAGGGAATCTTCTTGGTACCAGGTCTGAAATACACCATGTTAACTGTATGACATGCAGTATTGACGGCTTCTCCCCATAAATTTCTAGCCACATCCTTGTTGTGCAACATAGCTCTAGCCATCTCCTAAATGACTCTATTCTTTCCTTCTTTCTACTACACCATTCTGCCGAGGAGTAATAGGTGCAGAGAATTCTTGAGATATACTTGATCTAGTGCAAAAGGAATCCATGTATGAGTTCTCGAATTCTTTACCATGATCACTTTGAATGCATTCAATCTTTAAACTTTTCTCATTTTGCAGTCTTGTGCACAAGGCTTCAATGTGCTCAGGAGCATCTGACTTGGATTTTAGAAGAATGACCTAAGTGTACTTAGTGAAGTCATCTACCACAACCATGATGTATCTCTTTCCTCCAAGAGACTTGGTTCTAGTTGAACCCATGAGATCCAGATGTAGTAGCTCCAAAGGTCTAGATGTAGCTGATGTTTGAGTGTCGGGATGTTTAGCTTTTGTCTGTTTCCCAAGCTGACATGGTCCACACACAACATTGTTCACTCTATTGAGCTTTGGTATCCCCAAAACCGATTCATGCTTAGATACAATTAAGAGATGTTTGTAACTAGCATGTCCCATAGGTCTTCATTTGGCAAATGAATTCTATTGCACACAATATCAGCATCAGGTACCAATCCATAACAGTTGTCTAGAGTGCGAACACCACTGATGAGTTTCTTCCCAGACTTATTCAACACAAGGAATTTTCCTTTTAAGAATAGCTCCATAAAGTCTTGATCACATATCTGGTTTATACTTAACAAGTTCACCCTCAGACTTTCTACATATAGCACATTAGTAATGTCTGGCAGTCCAGGTAGAGAGATAGTACCCTTCCTTTTTATTTGTGATTTTCTCCCATCACCAAATATGACATTTCTACCTTTCTTGGACTTGAAAACCTTAAAGAAAGAGCGGTCTCCCGTCATGTGTTGTGAACATCCACTGTCAAGGTACCACAAACATGTGTCCATTACCTTGAATGCAGACTTCATCATAAAGCACACCTCATGTTTAGATGAAACATCTGTAGGAATGGTGTTTTCTTTCATCTGACATTTATGAAAAAAGCCTTTAACCTTCACTCTTCTCAAATGAACTCCTCTGTACATTTTCATTTTGAGACAGTCTAGTTTCTTTTTTGTCACATTTATATCTTTTTCAATAATCATCATTATAGCTTTCAAATAACTTTTAGACTTGCATTTTCTGAGACACTCAATCAAATAGAGATTAGGAAAACAAGATGTATTTGAACCAAAAGATCTTTTCTTGCCGATTACAGCCATGACAACAGGGGTCAATGGATCACACAGCAAAGATTAACCCTAATCAGAGTGTGCCTGCTCTAATACCACTTGTTAGGCCAACCCATTTGATAAAATTAATCAATTAATTAACCAAGTGAATTGATTAGATTAAATTACATGCAATAAGCGTGGTAGCACAAACAAATCACCAAGTAAGTTAAATGTAGCGGAAAAATAAATTTGACACATGTGATTTTTTTACGAATGGGGAAAATCATCGAGGCAAAACTCCACCGGGTGAATTTAAGGTCACCACTCTCGAGAATCAATTATTATCAAAACAAGCGGTTACAAGTAAAAGGAATCTCAGTACCTAATACCAACTTTCAGTTGAACCCTTACCCCAATACACAATTGGACTTGTAATGTAGTGACAATCTCTCATTTCAATTCACAGTTCCCTGTATGTGACTAACCAATTGATGCGCAGATCCCAATACGTGGCTTACACACCAACTTGAGAAAGATGGTTGCAAAGTTTTTCAATTCATTCACATGATGAAGATCAAGAAGCTCGTTGGTTATAAAACCCTACGACATACAAACGCAACAACTTCTTCAAGAGAAAGATCAACTAGGGCAAATTGTTTCCGGTCACAATTTGAGTGAATAATCACTTTGCATCAAGTTGCATCACTTAAAATAATCCTTATATATGTCCAGGGTTGTGAGAAAAGAAACTCTACACAAATAGCTTGGATATGCATGAAAAACAGATTTGAAAATCTGATTTTCGTAAACCTCGATAGATAGGTTATTTGTCGAGCTGCTGTTGAGTATCGGGCTAAAAACTCCTTTTAAACCTCGATAGATACAATCTGTCGAGATATCTGTCGAGTTTTAAAATACAGCCCTTTCTTCAGTTGTTTCTTGAACAGATTTGGATTGCTTTAACTCTTAACTTGAACAATATGTTGCTTGAAGACTTAAACCATCCTAGATCTACCCAATTACAAGTAAAGTGCGTTTTGTCAAAGTATTAGCCAATTTTAAATGATATATGTTCATAACAATTCCACATATGTCCTAACACGAGGAACTATGTGAAGATTGCAGATGTTTTAGACTATTAGTGACATAGGTATTGTGTTGTGCAATGCAAGTAAAGCCTATGTGTTGAGCATGGATAATAAAGCCAATAACGTACACGTTTAAACAAACAAGTGTAGCTATAAATCATTAATGACCACCACGCACCCTTGGTACGGTGGTCACTCCATAAGTATAAATGCTTGTGGGGTGTGGGGGCAAAAGTTAGGGTTCAAGTCTCCAAGAGGGAGCTTCACACACATATACACTTAGATTAGGCTAGAGTAGAATTCTATCTTGTATATAAAAAAAAATAATAATAATAATAAAAAAATCTATAAATCATTAGTGACCTTCCATCATGGACTTCTTGTAAAGAAACGGTGTAGAGAAAGTAACAGACGCAACTTCCTTAACAATAGACAAACTCATGGGAAGAAGGTAATTAATTACTTCTTGAGTGATTAAATATTCCATTTAAAGAGATTAAAATTTGACTTGAGCATCGAATTAAGTATCAGTAGCCTGATACCACCTTGGTGTTTTACGCTTTAACTTAATTTTTTCTTCTAGCATCGTGAACTTGGACATCCAGGCAAGGAACTGAATCATCATTAATAAATGTTAGATTTGTTATCACTGCGAATCATTGACACGATGGTCACTTCACAAGTATAAGTCACATACATAGACACTTAGATTAAACTAGAGTAGAATTTTTATCTTATATAAAAAAAAAAGGTTAGACTTGTTCATAAGCCTCATTTATATGGGTCAATTGTTCAATTAAAACATTTAAGCACCAACACTGAACTTACGGTCCATTGGTGATATACATAAAATTAAATAGTCCCATACGAAAAGGGTAATATTATTTAATAATTCTTCTAGGGTTTTTTTTTTTTTTTTTGAGGAATAATAATTCTTATAGGTAAATGCTCAATACCCAAGCCTAAAAAGTTTGACCATGATCAACCACTTTCTTCCCCAAAAAATAAAAATAAATTGAGACTTCTTTTACCTACAAAAGATTTACTTTAATTATATATGGGTCAATGCAAACGAAATGAATGCATTTCCTTATTAAGTTTAGTAAGTTGTTCTCTCCTGGGCAGCTTCACATCCCTAGCTTGATAAAAGAAATTATTATATATAAATTTAAGGGGTAATTACACTAAACCCACCTGTGATTTGGGCGAAAATCACTTTGCCTACTCGTGGTTTGAAAAGTATCACTTAACCCACCTGAGATATGTTCCGTTTGTTTTTCGTAACCCACCTCTGTTAAAATCAGGGGTAAATAGGTATTTTTGCTCAAATTTTATGTCTCTCTCCTCCCAAAACAATAGCTAGAGCAAAAATACAAAAGAAACAAGATCAAAAGGTGGTACATGAAGAACATACCAAAAAAAAAAAAAACAATAAAACCCTAGAAGTTTTTTCTTCCCCCCAAATTTCCTTCTTTATTCGCGCCCTTACTTTTTTCCTTTTCTTTTATTTATAGACGTATTGCAATAAAAGACAAACTAAAAAGAAATCGATGGTGAAATGGGACATGGAGCTGGAAGAAATCGAAGCGATTCTGGAGAAAATCTAGGACCTTCATGACAAGCTCAACGACGCTATCCACTCAATTTCACGGACTCACTTTCTCAACTTTGTCAAAGCTCTCAGAAAGAACCACAACAACATCAACAAAAAGAAGCAATTCAACCTCGAAAACGACACCGTCGAGGACACCAGTCAGGCTGGGTTCGTTTTCGTCAAGGACTTTTGGGTCGACGATGAAGACTTGGCCATCTAGGAAGCCAAGAGTCTCAATACGACTTGGACCGCACTCGAGAACCTCGAGGACCAGCTCGAGTTCTTCCGTGTGAGTCTGTCCTCTCATTTTCTAGGGTTTCCTTCGATCTTTTTATGCAACTTAAGAGTCGTTGGAGACAAACGCCGTCGATTTCTCAGAGACTTAGCTCACGAATCACCACCACAGCATTGATGCTCTCAGCAATGATTGTTTAATGGAGGTACATCCGTAGTAAAGTTGAATGGGTTGGCTTTGGAGGTTTTTGGGTTTTGGTTCTATGAGTTTTGTTTTGAATCACTAGTTCTGGGTTTGGTTTTGGCTTGAATCACTGGTTTTAGGTTTTGGTTTGAATCATTGATTCTGGGTTTATTGGTGGCGGATGGTTACAAAGTTCTGGGTTTGTGTACTAATGTCAATGCCGTTGTTTTATTGATGGGTTTGTGGCTTTTGTTGGTGGTTCTGGGTTTGTGGATTTTATGGATGGTCAGTCGTCAATGATCGTTTGTCGTTGGGTTTCATTCAAGTTTTTTTTTTTCATTGAGCAAAGTCGTGTTCACTTCCTTCTATCAAAACCCTCCCTTTTGATCTTGTTTCTCTTGTATTTTTGTACTATTTTTTGTTTTGGGAGGAGAGAGACATAAAATTTGAGCAAAAATACCTATTTACCCCTAATTTTAACAGAGGTGGGTTACATAAAACAAACGGAACATACCTTAGGTGGATTAAGTGACACTTTTCAACTCACGAGTAGGCAAAGTGATTTTCTTCCAAACCACAGGTGGGTTATGTGTAATTACCCCTAAATTTAAAAAAATTATGACTTTTGTTAGTTTTTAGATTCCTGTAAACTAGATTATTTAACCTAATTAATTAACCAAGTAAATACTTAGGTTTATTATTTAGATCTAGGTTAAAACAATAAAGTCATATAATGTAAAACAGCAGAAAATAAAGAATACAATAATATGATCACTCAGGAAAATCAAACCAGTAAAAAACTTAGGGAGGATTTAACCTAGCTATCCTCAAGGTAAAAAGCAAATCCACTATAGAGAATCGAAGTTTACAATAAGACTTAGACCACTAACATCCTATTACTACCACATGTAGAACTTACTGACACGGCCACGTGCAAGCTTCGAATCCACGGACTCCTTCTCTATTAGGCCTTTGCAACACAAGCACCTACACTTGTAACTTTGAGACTCCAAACTCTCCTGTTTGTGACTCCAAGACCGCCCTTGTAGGTTTAAATCATCAGCACCTTTGATGACTAGAGAAGACAGCAACTTTTACAACATCAAATCTTGAGATTCTTCAAGGAATAATACCGTTAGAAGACATGAGAGTGCTTTTTGGGTACAAAACCCTAGATACAAAAGATGCACACTTTTTTCTCTCTGAAAAGCCTTATTAAAAACGTGCTTAGGGTTTCCTTTATATACTAGAAGAAGTAGATCTAAAACCTTAATTCTTATTGGGCTTGAATTGCTGTTTGTGCTTAATTAAAATTCTGCTAGTATGACTCTCGATCAGTTAAGTCTGTCTCTCGATCGGTCGAACTAGGCAGATTCTGAATTCTTCTTTCTACAGCTTGTATATTCTTGAATCTTAACTTGTATCACCTTGAGCATTATCTAACAATACCTATAGACTCTAGAATCTTTATCTAGACAAGTTTGTGTTCATGATTTGCCAATTGTTCTAAACTTTTAGAACCTAACAATTGTTTTTACCTTTAAAGAAATTTGTGACTATCCTAAATTTTTTTAGGTCTAACATAATTAAATTTTGGATAAAATTGGCAACAAACTTGGTTGTAGACTAAGATTACAACTCTACTTAATATTTTATTTTATTTTATTGAAGGTAGACTAAGACTACATTCGATTAACATTAAATTTGATATGTGTTTTAAAAATATAAATAATATTCAATTTATGAGTTAGATTTTAAAAATATCTGGTCATGTTAATTTGTTTAATGAGAGTTCTAGCCTTATGCTACAACTATATTTGTAGCCAAATTTTGTCTTTACACTTTGGTCTTCTTAACACTATATTAGACCCTTACAGAAAGAAGGAAAAACCCAAGAAAAATTTTATTGAACTAAAATTTTAAAAGAGATGCACCTTGTAATATTGATAATGAAACCATTGTGCAACGATTTCAATTCTGCACCACATGTCCATCTAATTTTTTAATTTTTATGGCAAGTGAATTATTGGGTGCAAAAATCAAAGAATCTAAATCCAATTAAATTTCAAATTTTATATATATATATATATATAATGAAAAATTATTACATATTTTAAGAATGTATGATTTAAAAAATGTATAAACTAATACTATGTATAATTTAAACTTTTTCTAGAAAAGAGGTATAATTAAAACCATATAACCATGATTGTTTTTAATTGTAGGTTACAACAGTGTATAATAAAGAGCAGGAGAGAATCAATTCCCTAAATTTTCTAGTTAGTGTCGTGGCTCTCTCTCTCTCTCTCTCTCTCTCTCTCTCTCTCTCTCTATTATATAGTGGATGTTACACGTGAAAATAAAAACTCAATGAAAGACTGTCAACAAAAGGTTCAAATAATGTATACACTATCCATTACACTCACCGTCCACTCCAGGAATTGCACGTAGAGGAGGGAGATCACGACGGAAGTGTAAACAGGTGCAAGACTAGAGACATTTTGAGATTTCCGAGTTCTAAATGCCATGCTTTTCTTATAAAATCACGTTTGGGCTGGCAACTCTATTTGTCTATTTCGTGATTAGACGTTTGACTCTTGACCTTTATTATGTTGCCTTTTCAAGATTGTCTTGTTCTTTTTTTGATAACCTGTTGTCTTGCAGCGTGGATCATATATTCGAGGACAATGTTGGCGTCTATACCCTCTTTTTCTTTCAAAAGTTAAAAGATATTATAAGACTAACCCTTTTTTTTTTTTTTTTTTTTTTGGTGCTAAACAAAATGCGGCGACCATTGTGACTAACTCATTTGGGTGTGACCATGATTTTAAAAACTGGACCAGAGGCAAAACTGGATTTGCCTCCAATTTTCGGTTTTGATCCGTTCACCCCAATTTTAGGCATTTTTACCAAACCGAATTGGCCTCCGGTTCTCTATTCAATTGGTCGGACTGGCCGGTCTAGTCTGGTTTTTAAAACATAGGGCGTGATCATAGGGGCACCTTCCTCTGGGCGTGACCATGGAGGCATCTCCCACTAGAGAATGCTAAATTGAATCATAATTACTATAGTTGAGGTGACCACAGACTTCACCCTAACTCAACGAGAGAGTTAGTAAATCAAGAATTAGTTGCAAGAGGAAACTTCATTCCTTGCTAGGGTTCAAACGTTAGACCTCAAGACAGCGACCACACTCTTTGACTATTAGGCCACCCCTCTTGGTAGTATAAGACTCAACTTAAAAATGAGACAAATGATGATACAAATTAGGGTGAATTTGGTTTAACTTTTGAAAAAGTAACCATTAGTTTGCAATTGTTATTCAGGAAATGAATGTAAAAGCGCAAATTTTTATGTTTATAAGATCGAAAAACTCTATTTCAAAATTTTACCAAACGACAAATATATAATCATATTTTCAAACTACCAACGTCATTTTCGCCAAAAAGCTTTTACCAAATGGGTATTAAGTGTTGTACCGATTTAGTCCAAAAAAAAAAATTAAGATAGAAACTAAAAACACAAGATAGATTAAGGTCAGTGAATCACGTTGCTCTTGCTCAAACTGAACTTATATATACTGTGGTCGTAATTCATGCACCTTAAGACACGAGAACATTAGGCAAATGTGGCTTGGTTACATTAACATGAGATGTGATAAGCCATTGATGGATGAAGTGCAATTGGCTGCTACCTAACATTTATAAATCGAAATTCATGTTTTATATACTAATCTATATTATGTGAATTTGGACGATCAAAAAGTTGTGTGCACGTGTGTTAAGTCTAGATTCGTTTATATAAAGCGTGTCTTATCAATTTTTCTATATAAGCGATTACAAGAAGTTGTACGTACACACAATTACACCTTATATTGAGTGTTTTATATGATCTCCTACAGTTATGTCGTCGATGTCCTTGTTAAAGCTTGCATTGTGTTGTAGAATTCCTGTGTTACACATCCTTGTTAAATTGACTTTAATACTATTTGTCACCCTGAAATAAGTGGAATAGATCAACATAGGACTTAAATTTACCAATCAATATAGGAAAATAATTTTGTGACTAATGGTCCATAATTTTAAGTATTAGTAAAATGTTTATCACATGGGGCACCATGAATCTATGAAAATTGAGTACGCAACTAGTGGCCTAACTAGACAAGCATGTGGTGTGTTTCTTTAAAAAATTGTCATGGTGTGAACAGTGAAATTGCTACTTTAGGAAAGACAGTAATATGTCACCTTAGACGAGTACAATAACAAAATTAGGGACTAAATATACTCCCCTATTATACTCACTGTCAATACAATTATATATTCCAAACAATTACATGGACCAATGCTCTCCAAAGTAGCTTTGACCTAAGCCACAGCACGCCTGGTCTACAATGCCACCCCACTTGTGGTAACCAATTTTATACTTTTGCACCATTAGAGTTAGACTTTAATGATATGCGATTGAGATCAGGTACAATATTAAAGGTTTTATATTATTATATGCAATTCCTTTTAATGACTGAGATTGAGAGTTAAAAAAGCCATTTTCAAACTCTACTATTGAATAAAAAGTTAAAAGAGGAAAAAAAAATAAAGAAATAAAATTATATTAACTTGTGAGAAGAATGAGAGCAATTACAAATGGTGCAATATTGCATTTGATCTCATTCCAACAATACAATATCTCAAGTTCACCTACTAGATAAAAGGGTCTTTTGTAACATATTTATTATTTTTGTAGAAATTTGAATCAATTTTAATAAGTGAAGTTTGAATCGGTCGTACTTAAAAAAATTATAATAACAATAATGCTTTGAAAAACATTACCTAATATGCCAAATAAACCAACTGTACTTTAAGCTTAAACAAATGAGCACTCATTAAGACCACAACAATATATAATTCAATTTCCTTCAAGAAAATAACTCTTTGATGGATTTGGATGTTGTAGTCATTCCCAAAAGTCTTGCAATTTTTCCCAAATTTCACAAAAAAATTGTATATGTTGAGTTTAATTTAGTGTTTTTAACCTAAATGTTTATGGTTCAAATCCTTATTTTCCAATTGTCAAATTATATATATATATATATATATGAAAACGTTGAGGAAGAGAGTATACTTTAAACTTGTGAAATGAAGTGCCTGTTCACAATACTAGCAGGAAAATCATATCCGGATCCCGAAAATTTTCAATTCTTGAACTTTACATGATATCATTAATTGTATCTTAATTTCTCGGTGTAGCTCGTATGCTAATTTCCCTGTGCATAAAAGAGTCAAGTAAACAAGAAAACTTGTCTTGCAACTATTGCAAATTTGAGGAAATGACAGGCCCAGGCACCATTTGTGACTAGATTACTTTGTCAATATATGGAAAGACCATTACAGTTTACACAACATAATTATTTTTATACTATGAAATATTCTTGTAGATCTAGGCTAAGCACCAAGTTTCAAAATATTTTTGCAACTTGCAACTGATGTGTGTGACAGAGTGAGAGAGAGAGAGACAAAGAGAGTAAACAAACAAAGATGGAGCCATTAAGGTAATGATCAAAGGGAGTCACCATTTGTCTAATTATGACTGTGTTCTTTTCTGGGTACAGAATAATGCGTGGTCATTTCGTGCTGTACACAGTTTATTGAACTTATTTTCTTCTTCTTCAGCAAACAAGCTCTCAAAATTAGGTACTTGTCTCGGACTTTTACTCTTTTTAACTTTCAATTTATTTGACATTTACTCTTTCAACTTTTACTTTAGGTGACTTAATTCAAAAAAGTAAATGGCATTAGCTAGGTTCTTAACAAATTAAAATAAAAAATGTTAATCCCCGTGATAATATGACTCCATATTCATCATTGTCACCATTAAATATTAGTATATTATCATAATTTGAAACCCATAAATGATATTATAGGTTACAGTAACTTCGTAATATCATTAACTACGTGGCGGGTTTTTAGTATTATCTTTCCTATAGAGCAAGATTTAGGTACAGTACTTAAGTATTGTTACTTAGGTTATTCTTTTAAGATTCTGCCATGTGAATTTTTTCTCATATAATGGAAGTGTATTTTTTAGTAAAGTAGCCATATGGCTGAATTTTAAGAGGGGGATCTAAAGAACAATACCTAAGATACTGTACTTAAGCTTTGTCATTTCCTACATATATACATTCTATATTAGGTTCTTTATATTACACTGTTCCAAATAGGGGTTATTTGTTTGTTTAGACCCCTTAAAGCAGATTATTTAACCTAATATATTAACCAAGTGATTACTTAGATTAATTATTCAGATCTAGGTTAAACAATAATAAATCATATCATGAAAAGTAACGGAAAGTAAATAACACCACAATATGATGATTTAGGAAAACCAATGAAACGAATCATTTCAAGGTAAAAACCTAAGGATGATTTGACCTAGAAATCCGCAAGTTAAATCAAATCCACTATAAGAGAATTGAAGTTTTATAATCAGATTTAACCCTAAATCTATTGCTACCTCAAGTAGTAACTTACTGACACGACTATATGCAAGTTTCAAATTCACGGACTCCTCTTTTTGGACTTACTGCAACACAAGCACTCACACTTGTGACTTTGAGATCTCACTCAAAGGTTTTAGATCAGCTTCACTTGTTGATCTTTGTAGCAGCAACTAGGTTCTACTAATGTTTGATTGTAGATCTTACTCCAATAAACGCTTGTGTAGTTATAAAGTACAATACCTCTCAAATCTCATAAAAAATAACACACAAGTCTTCTAATGGTCTCCAAAACGTAGCTAGGGTTTCACTTTTATATGTGGATAAGTTAGATTGAAACCCTAAACGTTTTCGCGGGCTTGGGCCTTGTTTTAAAATTTTGCAGAATCTGATTTTTGTGATTTTTGATCGGTCAAATCTAATTTTCAATCAATCGAGCTTGACAAATTCTGACTCTTCTTTTTTGCAGTCAGCTCGAACTTGAAACTTGAAACATACACCTTTGAGCAATGTCTAACACATAGACTAGACATGTTTTGTTCTCAGTTTACCAACACATACAAAATAGAATTTTAAACATCTAATTCTAAATCTTTAGAACCTAACAGGGGTATTTACCAAATCCCACAAATTGCAAAAATCACATCAAAACTGCCTGTAAAATGACATAACTGTACTATACCACATGGTCCAGTGCAATTTGCGGTTTTATAATAAGAAAATTGCATTGCACTGCACCCTTTCTATATATTAATATATTTATTTTTAATATTAAATATATTATTAATAATTTAATAACTCTAGTTAAAAAAAAAAGGTTTAATAACCCTAGCAAAGCGTTAATTAGGAAAGCTAGCTCAATAGTTTAAAACTTGGTCCAAAATAAAGGGAAAATCAGTTTTGAGCTGGGTGGGAAAAACTTAAAATTTGAAAAATATATTACCTTCAAACAGTTCAAACCGCATCTTATACATCGTACCACACATGTGATCGTAAAAATGAGGTGCGTGCAGTTATGGTGTTGGCTAAACTCTAAACTGCACCGCATTACACATGTGATTGCAAAAATAAGGTATAGTGTAGTTATGGTATTGGCTAAACCGCACCATAAAATGCGGTGCTAAAAATGGCCGAAATTCGCATCGTACCACGTACACCCTTACTAAATAACAAAATGTAGCTTGAAAGATTTTTCTTTGTGAGTGTAGAACTTTAGGCTGAACTATATGTTAATTCATTGTTAGTTTTCGCTTTTTCTCCGAATACAACTTTTTATTATTTATTTATATTTTAGCACTATTAGTTAGAAAGGGGGGGGGACCAAAACTTAGATTGCTATAATTTTTTTTAAGAAAAATAAATTAAAGAGAGAGAGGGTTTACTATTTTTTTAGATGGGTCTTAGTGATATAGCACCACATCATTCTTTCTCAGAACTAAAGTAGTGATCATATAAAATGCACATAAAAAACTCGTTGTCTATACTGTTCTACTATATATATATATATATTATAAGCAACATCACTAATGAGCTTCATGAAAAATATGAAGCAATTGGCAAAGTTCAGTCAACACTGTGTGTGCATGCACTTATTTTGACCTTTCAAAATTTTACCCTCATCCAAACTCATCACAGCCACGGAAAAACTTAAAAACACGGTTTCTCTGCCAAACCAATATTCTTCGGCGGAGTAGATGACTTTATAACAGTATATGCAGCTAATGATTTTTGATGTTATAATTTATTCGGCGATGTGACAACTTTTCAAGGATATCTAATCTAATCTATATGTTTTGAGGGAGGATAGTTTGAAGCTGAGCCTACCTTTTTCGACAATCGATGCTAAGCATGCGTTATACACTGTATTATTGAGGGCTTGCATCAAACAAACGAATGATAAGACCATCCTCTGTATATGTTTGAAATA
This sequence comes from Castanea sativa, assembly GCF_040712315.1. Classification (NCBI taxonomy): domain Eukaryota; kingdom Viridiplantae; phylum Streptophyta; class Magnoliopsida; order Fagales; family Fagaceae; genus Castanea; species Castanea sativa. Next base: position 12,484,777 of record NC_134016.1, on the reverse strand, counting down.
GATTATTAGGGTATAGGATCCTTTTTTGTTTTTATTGAGTCTTTTCATTTTTCTTTTCTTATTTGGTTGTGGAGTAAAGGGTATTGGAAAAGAAATTCAAAATAACACTATTGAGAAATATTTTCTTTAACAAACACCAATTTTTTTTTTTTTGGGGTAAGAAAAAGTTCATCTAGAGTCCAAAATTGGTCATGATGTGATCACTGTGGAATTCCTTTTTTAACCATATTGTACAATTGATAATGCTTAACTAAATTATATTTTTGGACCTTAAAGTTTGGGGTTATTTTCTTTTAGGTTCTTAAATTTTGAAAATTTTCATTTTTTATTCATCAACTTTGATCCTGTTTTCAAAACGTTCTCCTAATTATCGTCATTAGCGAACTTACAGTTAAGTTCCATATAAGCTCAAAACGACATAGGTATTAAAAATGAAGCTACTTTGTTTTTTGAACAGTGTTTAAACACACCCATTAACTTTTATTTTATAAATTGAAGAAATAGATGAATAATATTATTTTTGTCCCCCCCCCCCCCCTTACCCCTACCCCTTCTTGATTTATTTTGCTTTTGGACTTTCTGTGTGGACCTGTTGGTCCCTTGTCTTCACTCCCCCATTGTCCCACTCGCCACCATGTTGTACTACCCAAAATTTTGAGAGAATGACCATGAGTGGTTTGGTTAAGCATCACATCCTACAAGGCAAGCCCGGCGTGATCAAGGTTCCCTTAGACATGGAAATATAGGTCCAGTTTTTATGGATAAGTATAAGGGATTGACATTGGTTCTCATAGATAACATACAAGAGGGCTATGAATGACGCGCACGTTGGTAAAGGTAAAAAGAGCTAAAAGGACTTGTTCATAACTTACATAAAAGTTCTGAAGTTATAGAGGAAAAATGGTTGAATATACCTGTATAGAGTAAAATATTATATTAAATAATAATAGTGAGTGTAAATGGTTAATATAACATAATTAGGTTTATATTTATAAATTTAAGTTTTTGGGTTTAATGATTTCTTTATATATTATATAGCTACTCAGTTGAAGTCTTTTAAACGTGTTGCCTTTTCATTAAGTGATATCAAGCTTCTGTTAGTGCAAAGATCGAGGGCAAGCACTAAACCCAAAATTCAAAAATTGAGGGCATCTCATTCATTTATCCATTTTTCTTTTTGTCGTGTGACTCGTGTCCCTTTATGTAAGTGCTTCCCGTACACTGCCATTTATTCATTCTTCTCTGTCAATAACCTCATCTTAATCATTATCTTCTTTATATTATGCTTTCCTCATGGCAGGTGATCACTGTTCTTGTCTCATCCTGTCCTTGACTTCTAATTGCAAATAGAAGTCAGATAAATCAAAATCCATGATCTAAATAGTCTCTGATATTATTATGAGTTTATGACTATCCTCATAAGAGAATTCAGGAATCTTTTGAAATCATAAGCTGTCTTTTATAATGTGAAAAGTTTACTGTTGGTTGGTTCAATGGTAAGGAGTTCGTAGCCCTGCTTGTTAGGTTTGGGTTCGAATTACCTCTATAGTCAATTGTTGGTGGGCATCTTTGGTGGAATTGACCCCCCACACGGTTTGGTTAGAACGGCTGGAGCTTATGTCAGACCGGCATCTTGTTCGGGGTGTAATATAGCCATAAAGACCCCGAATTTTTTGTTTACCAAAAAAAAAAAAAAAAAATTACTGTTGCATTCAAATCTATAGTTTATAATACACAATTTTGAACAATAAGATGTAATTGTTAAAAGTTTCCTTGATAAACACACATTAATTCTTTTCTTGCTTCCACTTTCTCTTCTTCTACATCTTTATATTTCCTTATTTATATTTTAACACTATTAGAAAGGGACTAAGGAAAATTAAGCTGGGAAAAGACACCTTATATTGCAATAGTTTTTTTGCTGGAAAAAGAAAGGTTAGGAGGATTACTAGATGCGCTTCACCTAGCTAATGATATAGTACCACACATCAGTCATTCTCAGACCTAAAGTGATGATCATATCAAATGTACATAAAAAACTCGTTGTCTATACGTTACAAATATTATAATATAAGCAGCGTCAGCCATGAGCTTCATGAAAAATATGAAGGAAATGGCAAAGTTCAGAAAGAACTTTTTGTGCATGCACTTACTTTGACCCTTAAAACTTTTTACCCTCGGCCGAACTCACGGACTAACTGAAAAACACGGTTTCTAGCTTTTGTTTGGCAAACAAGTTCTTTCTTCCTGGAGTAGACAGTATGCAGCTAATGCTTGATGCTATTATTATATTCGACAATGGGACAACTTCACAAGGCTCTGTGATCAATATATTTTGAGTGACATAAACTGATGGATGCTAACCATATCTTAAACATAGTGTCATAGAAGTAAAACATGTTTGCCTATTTGTTTCGAAAAATTTGACTTTAAACAGGTTTAGAGTTATCTTTTTACAATTCAATATATAATGATTGAAAAGATCATTTATGTGAAATTTTAGTTATATAACTTTTATAACTTTATCAATGAGTCATGAAACTTTTTTAAATAATACCAAAATAAAAGTTTTATAAATTGTCACGTGATAAATTGAAAAATATAATTTTAAATAAGTTATTAGAGCCGAATCTTATTTTTCTTAAAATATATTATTAAAGACTATATTTCTTTTTTCTGATAGGCTTAATTTTTATTATTTATTTTTCCTTATAAGATGTGGAATAAAGGGTATCGGATTGGGAAAGAAAACAAAATAGCACTGTTTTGAGAAATATCTTTTTTACACATTATCATTATTATTATTATTATTATTATTATTATTATTATTATTATTGAGAAGATACAGGATTATTTTAGGGAAAAGCTCGTCTTATTTGAAGCCCTTCATTGGTCATCATGATGTGATCAGTGTGATTTATTTTTTGTTATATTTTGCTTTGTTTTGTTTTGTTTTACCATATGGTACAATCACCATGCACCCTTGGTGTGGTGGTCACTTCATACGTATAAATGCTTGTGGAGTGTAGGGGCAAGGTTCGGGGTTCAAATCTATAGGAGGGAGTTTCACACACATATACACTTAGATTAGGCTATAGTAGAATTTTATCTTGTAAAAAAAAAAAAAACCATACGGTACAATAAATGAAGTTTTTTAAGTTCATACTTGAAACAGCTGAACAGGGTTTGTACATCATGACCGCATGGATTTTCCATGAACACATTAAGTGAGGACCACATGGAATAGCAGCAGCAAGTAAATATTCAATTAGAAAAATGTACGGCAATAATCTGAAATCACTCTTACACTGATAGCTATTAAACCTTCGGACATTTTAGGTGAGCTGTTAATTGACTAAGGCATCACATCAAAGGGTAGCTGATTTCCAGCTAAAAAAATTGCTGCATTTGAATTTATATCAACTGTTGATTTCAGTTCTATTATAGAAGCATTAAGATTAATCTGATTTGGTTAGTTTTGTTTTCATCTTTTAGGCAATTATCCGTTAGTACATATAAATTTCAAGGGCAATATGTCATCACATGTAGTGAATAATGTTACTCTCATTCATTCACTCATTCTTCTTTATCATTAACGTCATCTTAATCATTAGCTTTCTCTTTATTTTGCTTTCCTCATGGAAGATGATCACCCTTCTTGTATCATCTTGTCCTTACCTTGTAATCATAATACAGAAGTCAAAAAATAGAAAAACATGATCCAACTTGTCTCTCTCTGATATTAATATTATTATGAATTTATGACTAACCCCATAAAACAAGAAGTCTGAAATTCTGTGAAATCATTAGCTGTATTCTATATTGTCAAAAAGTTACCGCTTCATCCAAATATACCATCGACCATGGGTTCAATGATTGATAACAATGTCAGTGAAAAAAAGAAAAACGAATTACATTATACATGTATAATGTAATTCTAGAATTAGATGCTTGATGCATGTTTAATGGTTTCTATATATGCATCCTGCATTTTTCTTGCACTTGCCTACTTTATGCCCAACTGTCAATGGAAGTAATCTTTAAATTGTTGCCTCATGTCCACCATCAATTTTCTATCACAATGAAAAAACGCAGCTGAATGTGAGGTATTTTTCCTTCTGTTCTCACCTTGTTTCTAGAATCATGAATCACACATTTAAAGAATTCGCAAGACTAATTATGTTCCAAAGTTTAAGTGAATAAATTGAAGAGACTATAAGCTGAAGTATACTGAGGAACCGTTTGGAGGGGTCAAATTTTATCATGATTAATAATATGCTTCACTCGCTATGATAGAGACCTTCATTCAAGTACCAAGCCATTTATGTAATTGTTTTGTTATTCACAAGGGCTGCTTATTAAGCATTCTGTATGAACACAATCGGGTATGTTGATTATACTCTTGGTTGAAAAGTAACGGCAATATGAAATTATACTTTTGTATATCTTAAGGTGCATGAATGATGGAAAGAACATTCATTACCTTCTTGAAATTATTTAACATATGATTGGTCTTTTTCATTGATATATTACCTAATCTTATCATATTTGGATTTGGCAAAGACCAGGTTTACTCCCTTTTAAAGTCAATGTCGTCAAGAAGAATCATTCAAAACTACCTATATGCAAAATGGTGAATAATGATTTAATATTTAGACTAACCCAAAGGGGTGATCAAATTTTAAACTAAGTTTTTGCCGAGTTTCGTTACCCATATGGGTGTATAATTCACAATCAATGCTCATTTCTTCAATGTTTCGTTACCCATATGGGTGTATAATTCACAATCAATGCTCATTTCTTCAATGTTTTAAACTAATGGCATATTTTTCACAACTGTTGAAATGAAATGTTATAATTTGTACACAATAAAAATATGATTTTAATGGTAGAGCCATGTGAGAGTGATGCACCAATCATAATTTACCATCTCAACAAGTTTGTGAAAAAGTTGTTAAAAATTTGTATTAATTGTGTTGCACTTGTTTTGTTTTCTTAGCATGTAATATATAATATGACATAATTTTTCTTCACATTAGCTTAAAATAACTACAATTTATTAGTTGGTGATGAAATAAATCTCGTTATTCATCAAATCATTTAAATAAGTCATATGACTTTTAAGTAGGTCATTTAAGTAAAAAAAACATATGAATAATCTTTTGGGTTGGCATATAGTAGGTTGGAGGAACTTTCCTCCAAACTACTTTGAAGGAAAATTTTGTACTTTATAATGATGTTATTTAGTGTTATGGTTAGTTGCATCCCTAGATGATTTTTTCCCCTTTCTGGAAAACAAGAGAAAACCTGTTCATTTTGATTTAATTTCTAATTATTTGAAAATTTGGAGTATCTTTGTTAGGCAAAACACAATCATGTTAATGGTGATGGTGAATGCATGATACTGGAGAATGGAGATGATAACAACAATAACAGTGCTATATTGAAAGAGTGGCAATATTGTGACAATAGTTATGATATGAGAAGTGTGATTTTGATGATGGGACAACAACGGTGGTGACATGTTATGATTATGGTGATGAGTGTAAAGCCAAGGAAATACTGGTGGGATGGTGATGGTGGTGATGATGATATATATCATTGTGATGGTAATATCGTCGTGGTTAAAATAACCATGATAGTGCTATAAATTGCAATCGCAACGATGTTGGGGGTTATGTTGTAAGTAGTAGTGTTGGGGTTACGATGAAAATTTGGTTGTGCACGGCGGAGATGATAATTAATGATAATGGTTTGAAGAACATGATTGCAGTAATGACAAAAATGGTCTAACAGAGGTATGATTATAGTAAGGAAAGAGCAGCAATCTGAACTGATTTAGATTCTATAAATTAGTCGGAATTTCAATTGTAATAGCTCCCAATCAACATGGACAGTTTGACTAAGTAAATGCTTTACAGAGAGTATGATACACTGCACGTATGCATGTGAATAGGCTTTAATTGATGCAGAATTATTTTTTACAATAATCAGTAGACTACTTTGTTCCAATCATAGTTCGAATTTGCTCCTAAAACTAAGCTAGAAAATTTTCAAATTATGATGATTTAGATAACACATGCGTGACTTCTAATCTTCAGGCTAGAAAACTTCATCAAGGAAAACAGATCAAGAGGTGAAACTTCATCTAATTAACAGTATAAATTTATAGGGAAAAAAAAGGAACTGAAAAAATGAGACCGAAAATTTGCTAATACTTTCATTAGATACAAGATTTAGATTATTATTCTACAGTAAAAATACTCATAATTATATTCAATTAAGAGATTATAAAAAATCTTCCCTAATATTGTACATTTTACAAAATTTCTACTTTGATATATAACTAACTCCATCCTCCACCCTCAAAAAGGGGGAAAAAAAAATATATATATCAAGGTCGAGGATTTCAAAGAGTACTTCAGATTATCAACAATCACATGTTTTGTGATCAGATAACCAAGTTTACCATAATGCTGGTAGCATTTCCCAAGGCAACATGTTAAAATTTTGTGCACTTATGAGCATCTCTCTTGCTCTGTCGAGTAAATCTACAGTATTCCTTTGGAACTGTAGTTTCTTGGGACATTTAAGCAAGCTGATATATGTCCCCAGATCATGAACACAAGAAGGGTTTTGCATGTTGAAGAAGTCAAGGACTAACTCAACACCCACATGAGCATAACATGAACAACTCCAAGGTAACTCATATCTGTCCCCAAAAACCCTAAAATTCTCATTCAAAAAAACCCCAGGCATCTTTGTAATGGGGTCATTGACATTCACTATTCTTAGTACTTTAACACCCAATTCCTCACACCTTTGCTTGAATCCAGAGTTCCCGACTCTCGGGCCTCCGAATGAAAAAACTGTGATTGGTTTTTCCCGGCTTGAATTCCCTTTATTTAATCCAAGCTCGGCGATGTCATAAGCAAGTAGGAGAGCTAGTGAGCTCCCCATGCTATGTCCTGCTATTGAAATGCTAAGTTCCTCACCTTTGTACTTTGTTAACAGCCGAGACACCTCGGATAGAAGCTGTTCTCGGCAACTTCCGAGGCCAAACTTGCTATCACTCTCGTCTGAAGTGTATAAACTCAGAAATCCCGCTTCCACCTTCACTTCTGGCCTCGGATTATGAGGGTCTAGCCGTGCCGGTGTGAGTGAGCTCATTAGGTTTGCGATCCATTCATGGTTAGTCACTGTTCCTCTGAAAGTAATGACTATGTCTCTCCTCCCAAGTCTCCGAACTGATTCATCATCGGACACTGCAACATAACCAATCCAACGTCCACAAGGGGCATCATTTTGGATTGGAATATTGATGTCTGGCGTGGCGTAGATGTACTTAGTGACCTTGTAACCGGAATTCTCCATCCCAACTTCATTCAACATGTTCTTCTTCCCATACTTACAATTCAAGTAACGTTTTGAGTTGGGGTCTAGATCAAAAGCCTTGTAACAAGCGGTGACAAACTCCCCGTACCGAATAATCTCTTGCCGGAGAAGTGGGTGCAATGGTTCAACAAGATTTTCCCAGTTGTTTAAACCATGAACCTCTCTCCAAAAGTGAGACAAAGAAGAAGTAGTAGTTGAGCTAGTTTTTAAGGCCCTGGATGACACTGTTGTTGTTGCTGCTGTTTTTGTTGCTACATAAGAAGCAGCAACTGAGTGTCTAGCTAAAGAGGTTTCAGTTTTATTAGGCAGTGAAACCTGACCAAAAGAGTGTTGTGACTTGGGTCTAATGTTTTCTGAAAATGTAACATGGTTGTTGGTATGTGGGTTTGGCATGAGAACTGTGGAGGAAGCCATGGAATTCAGGTGTATGAGAAAGAGAGACTGAGACTAGAAAGACAGAGAGAGAAGATTATTGTGGTGGACGGTGGGGGCAATGGGGTTTATATAAGAAGATAAGTGCCATGTTTATTTGTTACACTTTACACAAAGATGAAAGTGAAATTATTATAAAGAAAATAAAAAGGCATGTTTGGCGAGGATTTGACTAGAGCCTTCAAATTTCCAATCCTTTTAATTTAAGTGGTCGGTTGAGAGGTGGGTTCTTTTACAACTCGTTGCGGCTGTTGAATATGGGCGGGAAATAATTCAACTAATTTTTTAATCCCTTATTTTATTTTTATTTTTTTTTAAGTTGACTTTCTTTTCTCTTTTCTCTTTTCTCTTTTTTTTAATTAGGTGATTTATCTGATTTGGTATGATTGGATACCGCTTATTTTATTGAAATTGAAAATTTTTGCTGAAAGTATGGTAGATAAAGGTAAAAGTTAGTTTATTTTGCTGAAACTGAAAATTTTTGCTGAAAATACTATAAATAAGGTAAAAGTTAGTTGAAATAGTACAGTGAGCCTATAAATAGTGTCAAAAAGTATAGTAAAGTCCATAAATAGTAGGAAAAATAAGCTAAATAATAAAATAATTTTAATTTATAATTCCTTTCCAAACGCACACTTTGTATATCACAATTCCGTCAATGATTTGGTTTATATCCAGTGCTCCAATTCATCAAACATGTTATATCTCTTAAGTATAAATAATTGTACCAAACTTTGGTACAATTTATTTTTTAGTTTTTTTTTTTAAAATAAATTATTTGAAAAAGTTGTATCTAAAAACAATGTACTGGTTTGAAAAATAAGATGTCAAAGAGACACGGACTTTTTGTTATTATGGTGCGGTTTGGATTCAGCGTCCACGTTTTGCGTCCAAGTTTTGCCTTCTTTTTTTTTTTTTTTTTTTTTTTTCTCTCCAGCCGCAAGTGTTGACCCAATTTTCTGTGAACAGTGCATTCGTGCACTGTTCACGGACCCACAAATTTCACTTTTCAGTAACTTTTTCAGTAAAAATGGGTCCCGCGGTACTATTCACACATTTTAAAATTATTTTGCTACAGTATTTTCAGTTTTCAGTTTTCAGTTTTCAGCAATAAGTTCTATCCAAACGGACCCTATATATCTATTCTAATTCTTCCACGCCAAGTAATTCTATTAACTTCTTTTTTCTGTAATTAAACTAATTAGCACATCTTTAATCGGAAAAACTTCAAATCCAGATGTCTTGTACTAGAGTTTTCTTCATTTGTTTAGTTTTTTGGTTTTCAAAGTTTTCTATGAAAGGTAAGATTTGAGTTATTTTTCCATTTTATCAAAAATATATATACAAAAAAATTATTATTATAGAAAAAAAAAATCAGTGGTCCCAATAGTTCACAGTTCACACCATTCTTTCTTTTCCATGGTATGACAACAAATCTGACGTACACGTGGATGCATTCTGATGGGAGTTGCGTATGTGCGATGAAAAAACATGAGCACAAGGGACGTAATCTTGAGTAGTATCGTTACGTATTGAATATTTGGCATGAAATAATGAGTTTGTATTTGTTATTGACAAACAAGTATAAAGTTTTTATATATACGTGATTGGAGACTATTTTTGTTGTTGACTGTTAATATTAAAAAATAGTCCAAAAAGGAGCAACGACTCTCACAAAACAATTCTAAAGTGCATCATCTTTTGAAATCTACCTCACGTGTCAAAGAAGCAAGGTAAAATAGGAGTACATTTTAGACTCAAACTCATCCTTAAAGGGAGAAAAAAAAAGTGGGAAAATGGATTAATAAAGACATGTTTATTAATTTAAAATTTTTTCTTTTTTATAAAGTATTTTGTGTAAGAAGGAAAGTGGAAAAATGGATTAATAAAGATTAATTTGGTTATAGAAAGAAAAAGTGTGTTGTAAAAAGATTAATTTGGTTAATTAGATTATTAATCAGTGGTTATAGATGATTAATCAGTGGTTATAAGATAATTTTAAATCATCTATGTATTTTGGTTATAGATTAATTTAAATCATCTATGTATAATTTTAGTCATAATTCTTTTTAAATAAGTCGTGTGAATTGTTTAAATAATATAATATACATGAATTATGCATAGTCTTAAAACCCACCACGTATCTAGTTGTAAAAGACAACTCCAAACTAGTTTCAAACCAAATTTTTGTCGCAATATTTTCTCAATAAGTCATGTGACTTATTTAAGTAGTAGTATAATACAGTAAGACTTATAAATAGTAACAAAAATAAGTTGAATAATAAAATAAGCTATCCAAATAGAGCTTAAGGGTGTGTTTGGATACCACTTATTTTGCTGAAACTAAAAATTTATTGCTGAAAGTACTGTAAATAAATGTAAAAGTTAGTTGAAATAGTATAGTAAGACTAGACCCATAAATAGTACCAAAAAGTACAATATAACCCATAAATAATAGCAAAAATAAGCTAAATAGTAAAATAATTTTAATTTTTTACCTCAATTCAAATGCACACTATTTTGTGGCACCCTTCTTTAGATATGTCTTATGTTCGTGTTTAGTACGACTGTAATACTGGACACAAACCGAAACCTTTCATGTAACATGTATTACATATTTGAAGCACAAATGTCTTGTATATTTGGTGAGAGGCTAAGAGATCGAAGAGTTTGCAGTGAAAATGGAGAAAAATAGACGGCGCCAACAATTTCTCTCAAGTCCCTCGGCTTTCTTAAATTACATGCATGCCCCATATAAAGTAGGTACCGCGCGTCACTCATGAAACAGTGCTACGCGATTATAAATTTTCATGCACCCTTTGTGTGCTTTAGAATTTTTTTTATTTATTTAGTTTTTGGCTTTTTAAAAGATTTGAGCAATGTTTCACAGAGTAAAGAATATTCAACGCGACAAATTGAAGATGGGTCTTTGCCTATCTCTGAACTCAGGTGTCAATGCAAGAATGTCCTACCCAATAGTGACTACCTTTTAAGCTTTCTTTGTTTAGGTTTGTACTTTTGCCCGAAAGAAAATTGGGATTAAGAGCTTATTATAGTCATCTGAGTCCCTTGGTTGTCCTCTTTTGACTACATGTAAACAGTGGGATAAATCATATATGCCATAGTTGGTGGTGTGCTAAAGCAATATTTGTTGCCAAATTTAAGCGACAATGGGTGTTTTCAATGTCATTTTATGTCTCAAAAATAGTGGTGAATTTTTTTTTAGTGGAAGACACAATAAGTAACACATAACATTGAGTGCACTTTTTGTTTGAAGTAAAAAAAGATGTATGTGTTCGTCTCTAGTCCAAACAAAACAAAATTTTATTAGGTGGCTCATTTGTTTTTTTAAGTCAGATTCACACTTATTATTGCTGCATGTAGTAGATATGTATAGTAAAAAAACAGAACATAATTTATTTGGTTAAAAAAAAGTATTTGTATGCGTATGGTTTCGTTCACGCTATAAGAAATTGACTAAACTTTTGGTTTAGAAAGATAAAAACAAAATATAAATGTTGTATAATAATAGTATGTACTGTGGGTTTGTATTGGATTTTAGTGGGAAGTTCAGGGATGAAACTACGGCTACTTTTTCTTTGTTTTTTTTCTTTTTCTTTTTTTCTTTTTTTTTTAGAAGAAAACTACGGCTTCTTAAATGTTAACTTGTTTGTATATTAAATAATATATGTCACGCCCCAAACCCAAGTAAGAGCTAGGCACGTGACAACAGCCACACACTTATAAGGGTTTACACCCTACAAGTGTGTAAGGTCCTCATAACAATTAAAGAGTTATCCTCAAAGAAAATTTCATCAATAAATCTGAAAATATCCTCAATAATGCAATTATTAAAAGATCTCCAAATAATAATCTTCCAACATCAAAATAAAAATAACTAAACCCTTTAAATCTAAAGGTCCACACAAAATGGTAATCTTAAACATAAAAATTCAAATCTTATTCCATTGATTTCTTAACTTCACTCATGCTCACATCCCAATGGAAGCCCAAACATATGCTACTCTTTCTGATCAAAATCTGAAAGGAGAAAGAGGAGGGTGAGTGACAACTCAATAAGTAACCAAAATCCTATGAAGTTCTATCAAGTAATAGATCCATAACGTATAAGATGTAATATGTGTTTTCAAAAGTTATAATATACTATGTGTTCTCAAATTAACTGAAGAAATTTCATAGTCTTAAAATAATAGGTTGCACATAGATGGTTTAGAAAATAGTTAGTTTCTCATATATCCAGAAGCTATAACTTACAATACGTTCCAAAACTCATAAGCAGTGTTTGTGTCTCAAAATAGTTCCAATACTCAAACATTTCCATAATCATATATGTAGTTTAAGGACTCAAAATAATTCAAATATTCAATGCAATTCATATTTCTTAATATTCTTATGACTATGGTCACGCTATATCCCCGTGATTGGGCATCAGAATACTAATGAATAACCTCCATTGGCTGGGTATCAAAGTACCAATGAATAATCCCCATTAGTTTGAGTATCAAAGTACCAATGAATAACCCCCATTAGCTGGGTTTCAGAGTACCAATGAATAACCCCCATTGGTTTGGGTATCAAAATCAATACATAGTCAGATTGTTCATAATCATATATATATATGAAATCATAGTTCAAACCAAAAATAAATCTCATTCAAATAAATAAATATATATATAATCATATATTCAATATTTAAATATATTTGTGATATTTTTATATTCTTTACCTTAAATCAAAATAGCCCAAAAAACAATTAAATAAAATAAAAATTATATTCAATGCTCATATATATTTGTGAAAATTCTTTACTTGAAATTAGTGATACAATAGAAATAAAATTGTAACAATTATAAACAAATTTTTAGTAGTTAGAAATACATTAATATAAGCAAAATAAAACCCAATTAGGATAAGGTTACTTACCTTAGTTAGCTCACCACAAAGAACTTCTCCCAAACACTTTCTCTAAAATCCTTAGATATCACCTAACAATTTTAAAGCACCATTTACTCAATGATCATATAATTCAAATATCTCATAATTGTCTGCTTTTCCTACACAAAAATTTCACCTAATCATAATATTATATATATATATATATTTATATTTATATTTATATGCTGCCACCATCAATGCCTTAAAGATAAGGTAGCACTACTATGTAGGACGTGTACTACACTGGTAGAATTTATGACATCAATAAATTTTGCTCAAGAATTTTGATATACAACATGATTAATTTGTTTTGCCTTTAGCATGAATCAGTTGAAGACGCCAAAAGCGAAAGTGAGCAAGCTGCTACCCTGACATAAGTCATTCTCTACAGACTATCCTAAGTTCATATCAAATACATTATGGCTATCAGCAGCAGTGACGTGTACTGCACTAAGTGCAACTTTCTTCTTCTTCATATATATATATATATATATATATATATATATATATATATATATATATATATATATATATTTTCTTTTTTCTATAACTGGTCAAACCTCAAAACCCGTGCTCCTTAGCCCTTTTTTGTTTTGTTTTTCTTCCCAATTCCATCAATTCGGCACAGTTTCTTAACAACCCAGCTGTGCAACAAGTTGACCCATCACGCTTAAAATCTACCACTTTTAGCCATGCTTATCACAATGGAGCGTGTGTGTATATATAAAAATACTGAGTATTGAAAAATCTGTAGATAATAGCATCCAACTAACCGAAATATAAATTTAAATTTTTCTTCGTTGCATCTATAAAACTCTTTAATAATTAAATAGCTTCACTACTGATTAAAATATCCACATAAAAAAAATATACTCTAATTCCAAATAAGCTTAGATTTAACAAGAAAGAAATTTTTAGGCTCTTACCTCAATTGTGCAGTTAAACCTTCTCTACTTGAGTATTTTGGCTAGTCTCCTCCTTCAAAATATCTGTCAGTACACGCTGACTTAAATTAGACTATATAAACTAGGGTTTTAACCTTATTTTCTAAAAACCCCTTAGTAATTTTAATTATAACAATTGACCCCATAAACAAATTTACTTAAATACCCCTCCTTTAAAAAAAAATTTTCATTTCGGGTATTACATTCTCCCCCCCTTAAAAGAAGTTTAGTCCTCTAAACTTGACATACCGGAATCCTCAAAAGGTATGGGTATTTCTCCTTCATTTAATCTTTTAACTCCCATGTAGCCTCTCTCACAGACTGGTTCCTCCATTGAACCTTGACATAATGTATGGTACGACGCTTCAACTCTTGCTCCTTCTTGTCCACAATTTTAACTGGTTGCTCTTCATAAGTTAAATCATCTCTTAATTTTAGAGGCTCATAATCCATTACACGACTAGGGTCTGGAACATATTTTCTCAATATTGAGACATGGAAAACATTATGTACCCCTGATAAAGAAGGTGGTAAGGCGAGACTATAAGTAACATTACCCACCCTCTCCAAGACTTCAAAAGGTCCTACAAAACGAGGGCTTAATTTACCTCGAAAACCAAATCTCATAACTCCTTTAGTAGGTGAAATCTTCAAGAACACATGATCACTTACTTGGAACTCTAATTTCCTTCTTCTAAGGTCTGCATAACTCTTTTGCCTACTTTGAGCTGTTTGTAGCCCCCCTTTAATCACTTGAATTTTATCTACTGTTTGCTGTACAATCTTAGGACCCAACAATCTTTTTTCTCCAACCTCATCCCAACATATAGGAGACTTACACTTCCTACCATACAAAGCCTCATATGGTGCTGCTTTAATACTTGCTTGGTAGCTATTATTATATGCAAACTCCACCAAAGGTAGATGTTCATCCCATGAACCTTTGAAATCAATTACACAAACTCTCAGCATATCTTCCAATGTTTGTATAGTTCTTTCTGAAAGTCCATCTGTTTGAGGGTGAAAGGCTGTGCTGAACTTCAAGTTAGTACCCATTGCCTTATGCACGCTCTCCCAAAATTGAGACACAAATCTTTGGTCTCTATCAGACACAATGGACACAGGAGCACCATGCAATCTCACTATTTCATTGATATACAATCTAGCTAACCTTTCAAGTATGAAATACACCCTAATGGCCAAAAAGTGTGCAGATCTTGTCAACCGATCCACAATCACCCAAATTGCATCCTTACTAGTAGGGGTTCTAGGCAGCCCCGTCACAAAGTCCATAGTAATGTCCTCCCACTTCCGTTCTGGAATGGGAAGAGGTTGCAAAAATCCAGCTGGTCTTTGATGCTCCATCTTGACTTGTTGACGCACTAGACATTGAGCAACATATTGAGCAATCTCCCTCTTCATGTTGTTCCACCAAAAAGTCTCCCTTAAATCCCGATACATCTTAGTGCCTCCCAGGTGTATCGTGTAACTCGTGTTATGAGCCTCCTTTAGAATTTCTACCTTAAGGTCGGGATCATTTGGTACACAAAGCCGATTACCAAACCTCAAGGATCCATCCTCATGAATGCAAAACTCAGATTGAGAGCTTAGATTTATCAAATCTCTTATCTTCTGCAACTGTGGATCATTACTTTGTGCAGTCTTTATCCTTTCAATCAAGGTAGGCTGAACTCTAAAGTTTGCCAGATGTGCCTCTACTTCATGAAACCGTACTTCTATCCTCATCTTCCTCAAATCTTCTAGGATGTGTTTTTGTGTAGTCAACAATGCTGTCAAATTTCCTGTAGACTTCCTACTTAAAGCATCAGCTACCACATTGGCTTTTCTAGGATGGTAACTAATAGTCAGGTCATAGTCCTTTAATAGCTCCAACTATCTTCTTTGTCTCATATTCAACTCTTTTTGAGTAAAAAGGTACTTGAGGCTCTTGTGGTCAGTGAATATCTCACACTGTTCTCCATACAAATAGTGCCTCCAAATTTTTAGTGCAAAAACCACCGTAGCTAACTCCAAGTCATGTGTGGGATAATTTTGCTCATAAGGCTTCAACTGTCTCGAGGCATATGCCACTACCTTCCCATGCTGCATAAGAACACACCCCAAGCCTTTCCTAGAGGCATCATTATAAATGGTGAAACCTCCACTTCCTGAAGGTACGGTGAGAATGGGTGCTGACACCAACTTTCTCTTCAATTCTTGAAAGCTTTCTTCACACTTTCCAATCCACTCAAACTTAGCTCCCTTTTGGGTCAAGCGAGTCAAAGGCATGGCTAAGTGAGAAAATCCTTCAACAAACCTCCTGTAATAACCAGCTAATCCCAAAAAGCTACGAACCTCTGTCACATTGTTCGGTCTATTCCATTCTACTACTGCTTCCACTTTCTTAGGGTCAACAGCAATCCCATCTTTAGACACAACATGCCCAAGGAATGCAACAATGTCTAGCCAAAATTCACATTTTTTAAGCTTTGCATACAACTTCTTCTCCTGCAATAGTTGCAGTACAAGCCTCAAATGATTCTCATGCTCCTCCATACTCTTAGAATATATCAAAATATCATCAATAAAAATCACAACAAATTTGTCTAAGAAGTGTTTAAACACCCTATTCATCAAGTCCATAAAGGCTGCTGGTGCATTGGTTAAGCCAAAAGGCATCACCAAAAATTCATAATGGCCATATCTTGTACGGAAGGCTGTCTTGGGCACATCAGTGGTCTTCATCTTCAATTGATGGTAACCGGAACAAAGATCAATCTTAGAGAAAACCTGTGCTCCTTAGAGTTGATCAAACAAATCCTCTATCCTTGGTAAAGGGTACTTATTTCGCACTGTCACCCTATTCAGCTCTCTATAATCAATGCAAAGTCACATGCTCCCATCCTTTTTCTTTACAAACAATATAGGTGCACCCCAAGGGGAAACACTAGGCCTGATGAAGCCTTTTTCAAGCAGCTCTTGAAGTTGTTCTTTTAATTCTCTTAACTCAGCAGATGCCATTCGATATGGGGCTTTGGAAATTGGGCTAGAACCTGGTAATAGGTTAGTAGAAAACTCTATCTCCCTATCTGGTGGTAACCCTGACAAGTCTTCTGGAAACACTTCTGGAAACTCTCTCACTACAGGGATGTCCTCCAACTTCAATTCAACTTGTTGTGTGTCTCTCATGGTGGCCAAATATCCTTTACACCCTTTCCTCATCATGCGTCTAGCTTGTAAAGCTGAAATCACTCGTGGAGAAGTATATGCCCCACTTCCCACAAAACAGAACTCAATCTCACCAAGTACTTGGAAAATTACCTTCTTCCTATGATAATCAACTATGGCATAATGGGCAGCCAACCAATCCATCCCAAAGATTATGTCAAAATCCCGCATCTCCAACAATATTAGATCTGCAAGTAACTCTCTATCTGCTATTTTGACAACATAAGACTTGCAAACACTATCAGTAACTACTACACCCCCAACTGGGGTATCCACACATAATTCAGACTCCATAGGCTCAAATTTAAAATTATGTTTCTTTGCAAAATTAGTAGATATGAAGGAGTGAGTGGCACTAGGATCAAACAATGCATAAGCATAAGTTGTGGAAACCAGAATAATACCTGTTACCATAGCATTAGAAGTATTAGCATCCTATTGAGTGAGTGCATAAACCCTTCCTTGGATCTTGGGCCTTTGGCTTGCTCCCTGATTCTGTCCTATTGTTGGTCTTGGAATGGTCTGACCTTCCTTCTGTTGGGGACACTCAACAATATTGTGACCCCTTTGTCCACATGAGAAACATGCTCTAGTATTCCAGTGGCAATCCTTATCTACATGAGGCCTACCACATCGAGACCACTTTGGCAGTGCCTTGGTATCAGCACGTTGTGTTCCTTGTTTCTTGGTTTGCAAGCTAGAGCTTTGCTCTCCTTGCCTAGGCCTCTTCTTCTGGTTGTTATCTCTTTCTATTTGAGCCTCATTAAGCCCCATCTCCACTAATAAAACCTTACTCACCACTGCCCTAAAGATAGTCAACTCAAAGGGCACAACTCCTTGCTTGATTCGGAACCTTAATCAATCTTCAAACCTTCGAGCCTTAGTTTCTTCATCCACCACCATTGTTGGAGCAAATTTGGCTAACTTGGAAAATTCTGCTTCATACTGAGCAGCTGTCATGTTACCTTGTGCCAGCTTGATAAACTCTTTTTCCTTCTGAAAAAGGATGCTCGTAGGAAAATATTTCTCATAGAATACAGACTTAAATAGCTCCCAAGTTCAAGGCTCAATCTCTTGGACACGTTTGTCTTCTTCCAACTGCCACCAGTCATAAGCATCTCCACGCAACATATAGGTTGCATAAGTCACTTTCTCACCTTCAAAGCATTCAAGAACTCTGGATACTTTCTCCATCTCAATGATCCATTTTTCTGCTTCCATAGGCTCAATAGTCCCCTCAAAAGTTGGAGGAGACAACCTCTTGAATTCAATCATCCCACCATGATGACCTCGGCGTTGCTTCATCATCCTGGCCAAGTTATCTCCAGTAGTGACCTGTTGTTGGACTACTCCAACTAAGGTCTGCATCATCTGGATCATCTCTAGTGGCTGGCCTTGGTCGTGCCTAAACTCTTGGCTCTCATCTTGCTGATTCCTACCATTGCCAGAATCGTTGGGAATGTTCCCAGTGTTTTTGCTATGAGGTGGCATCCTAACCTCTGTTCATTATGCACATGACAAATTAACATGTTATCAAATTTCTAATAATAAAAAAAGAAAACAGATCTAAAACTCATTTAGTGTATATATCATACAACGTATTCCCAAATGCCTATATTCTACCCCCTCTCACCATTTAGTTTCATAAATCAATGCCTAAGGATCCAACCTAGAGCTCTGATACCATTAATATTGTCACGCCCAAACCCAAGTAAGAGCTAGGCACGTGACAACAGCCACACACTTATAAAGTTTACACCCTATAAGTGTGTAAGGCCCTCATAACAATTAAAGAGTTAACCTCAAAGAAAATTTCATCAATAAATCTGAAAATATCCTCAATAATGCACTTATCAAAAGATCTCCAAATAATAATCTTCAAACATCAAAATAAAAATAACTAAACCCTTTAAATCTAAAGGTCCACACAAAATGGTAATCTTAAACATAAAAATTCAAATCTTATTCCATTGATTTCCTAAACTTCACTCATGCACACATCCTAGTGGAAGCCCAAACATATGCTACTCTTCCTGATCAAAATCTGAAAGGAGAAAGAGGGGGGGGGGGGGGTGAGTGACAACTCAATAAGTAACCAAAATCCTATGAAGTTCTATCAAGTAATAGATTAATAACGTATAAGATGTAATATGTGTTTTCAAAAGTTATAATATACTATGTGTTCACAAATTAACTGAAGAAGTTTCATAGTCTTAAAATAATAGATTGCACATAGATCACATACTTTACTCTTACAAATATATCATAGATAGTTTAGAAAATAGTCAGTTTCTCATATATCCAGAAGCCATAACTTACAATACGTTCCAAAACTCATAAGCAGTGTTTGTGTCTCAAAATAGTTCTAATACTCAAACATTTCCATAATCATATATGTAGTTTAAGGACTCAAAATAATTCAAATATTCAATGCAATTCATATTTCTTAATAATCTTATGACTATGGTCACGCTATATCCCCGTGACTGGGCATCAGAGTACCAATGAATAACCCCCATTGGCTAGGTATCAGAGTACCAATAAATAACCCCCATTGGTTTGGGTATCAAAGTACCAATGAATAACCCTCATTAGCTGGGTATCAGAGCACCAATGAATAACCCTCATTGGTTTGGGTATCAAAATCAATACATAGTCAGATTGTTCATAATCATGTATATATGAAATCATAGTTCAAACCAAAAATAAATCTCATTCAAATACATACATATATATGTGTGTATATATATATATATATATAATCATATATTCAGTATTTAAATATATTTGTGACATTTTTATATTCTTTACCTTAAATCAAAATAGCCCAAAAAACAATTAAATAAAATAAAAATTATATTCAATGCTCATATATATTTGTGAAAATTCATTACTTGAAATTAGTGATACAATAGAAATAAAATTGTAACAATTATAAACAAATTTTTAGTAGTTAAAAATACATTAATATAAGCAAAATAAAACCCAATTAGGATAAGGTTACTTACCTTAGTTAGCTCACCACAAAGAACTTCTCCCAAACACTTTCTCTAAAATCCTTAGATATCACCTAACAATTTTAAAGCACCATTTACTCAATCATCATATAATTCAAATATCTCATAATTGTCTGCTTTTCCTACACAAAAATTTCACCTAATCATAATATTATATATATATATATATTTATATTTATATGCTGCCACCATCAATACCTTAAAGATAAGGTAGCACTACTATGTAGGACGTATACTACACTGGTAGAATTTATGACATCAATAAATTTTGCTCAAGAATTTTGATATACAACATGATTCATTTGTTTTGCCTTTAGCATGAATCAGTTGAAGACGCCAAAAGCGAAAGTGAGCAAGCTGCTACCCTGACATAAGTCATTCTCTACAGACTATCCTAAGTTCATATCAAATACATTATGGCTATCAGCAGCAGTGACGTGTACTGCACTAAGTGCAACTTTCTTCTTCTTCATATATATTTTTTCATTTTTCTATAACCGATCAAACCTCAAAACCTGTGCTCCTTAGCCTTTTTTTGTTTTGTTTTTCTTCCTAATTCCATCAATTCAACACAGTTTCTTAACAACCCAGCTGTGCAGCAAGTTGACCCATCACGCTTAAAATCTACCACTTTCAGCCATGCTTATCACAACGGAGCGTGTGTGTATATATAAAAATACTAAGTACTGAAAAATCTGTAGATAGTAGCATCCAACTTACCGAAATATAAATTTAAATTTTTCTTCGTTGCATCAATAAAACTCTTAAATAATTAAATAGCTTCACTACCGGTTAAAATATCCACATAAAAAAACATATACTCTAATTCCAAATAAGCTTAGATTTAACAAGAGAGAAATTCTTAGGCTCTTACCTCAATTGTGCAGTCAAACCTTCTCTACTTGAATATTTTGGCTAGTCTCCTCCCTCAAAACATCTGTCAGTATACTCTGACTTAAATTAGACTATATAAACAAGGGTTTTAACCTTATTTTCTAAAAACCCCTTAGTAATTTTAATTATAACAACTGACCTCATAAACAAATTTACTTAAATACCCCTCCTTTTTTTTTTTTCTTTTCGAGTATTACAATATATGTTGGTCTTGTTACGTTATTTTGGATTTACAAATGTCAAAAATCAACTATTTAAAGATATTTGTTTGTGTAACCTAATATTTTGAGCATATTTATATAAAATGAGAAACTAGAAAGTATGACAGAATAACATTAATAACCTTGTACCTTGATTTGTGTGGCTCTTCTCATGGCATGAGAATCTTCATTACTTGTGGTACTATGCACAAATATGGTTGCTAGTACTTATAAAGATGGATAAGGCATTACTTGTTTTTATAAGCATTGATAAGGTTTTAGAACAATTTAAATTATTCAATAGATTAAAGAAATGAAAGGATAACATAGAAAATATAGTATTATTCTTTTCCTTTTATTCAAATATGATGTGCTTTTTCGCATATCTATGCCGTTCAAATGTATATAAACAAATAAAAATCTATTTAAAAAATGTAAAAAAATTCAATCTTCATTAGATAACCGATCAACGGATATAAAAATAGATCACTATGAATCTTAATAGATCATATTATATAAGTTGTGTGCCTGATTGAGTTGGCTCTCCTATATGCTCAAGTTTGGTTTTAATCATTTAACTAGTTCGAAAGTCAAGTTTCAGCTTGTTTATCATTAAAAAGAAAACATAAAGTTTTTTTTTTTTTTTGGGAGAATCAAATAGACAAACAAAACTGTGATCACATAGAATCAAATTTTGAGCTGGTCGTGAATGTTTGGGCTCATCTTACGGAATGTACATTCCACTAACCAAGGCATGGGGGAATTTCTATGTGGTTGGATTTGGGCCCTACACATGGAGTGGCTATGAGCAAAAGAGGAGGAAGCATTGGCTATAAAATCCTATTTATAGCTCGTGCCAAAAACATGACAACCTTGGGAATGAAGTAAGATATGCACGTGACATGGTACTCAAACACTCACGAAAAGGGAGATAGTGACTTTCTAAGGTCATCACCTATAAGAACACCTCTTATTGGTTAAATGCATGTTAGACCACTTTAAAGACACGTGTATTACTTATAGTACTTTTGATGTCCCTCTCATTGTTCAAAAATTGTTTCCCAGGCAATGGCAAAGTCACCTACCTGCATGCCACAGTGCCATGTTGGCGCGTTCTCTCTCCTCTAGTCACCAAATTGTACCACAACTGTGAAAATGTCCGAAAACAAGAAAATTGTGACTTAACACCTATCTTTGTACTCAGCCATATTCCTTAGACTATAAGAGGAACATGCAGCTGGACTTTTAAGGTAAGAACCCAAGTAGATCTTTTGTGAAGAGAGTAGAAAGTTGATAAGATAGGAAGGTAGAAAATATGGTCTCTCATCTAAGGAAGAACACCGCTATTGTACAAGAGTTACCTTTTTTTCCACATAATACAAAGCTGAGCAAAACAAGAATGTTCCATTCTTGCTCAAACCATAGTTTTTCATCCATTTCTTAGGTTTTTTGACATATATCTTGTGTGAACTTTATATTTTTGCTATCACTTTCTTCTTCTCTAACCTTTGTAATGTCAAAACTTGTACCTTTGTCACTCATAAGCTTTTTCATATAAACGTATTGTTAGACAACTTATTTTATTCCCTATATAAGCTTAAATCTAACTTGCACGTACACAGAATGTATATAGATAAAGGAATTCAACCAAGCCCCCGTAAATCCATTTTTCTTGTTTAGTTCATGCATATGTATCACATTACCCTAAAATTTCAAAATTCCTTTAAACATCTTAAGTTTTACCCTACGCATGCATTAACTAACAAAATAAAATCTTCATCACAAATTTTATTTTTTTCAAATCAATCCTTATTCCAATACGTATGAAAAAAGAATGTTGAATCTAATATACTTAACTTTTAATCGATGACACCTTTGCCTACAATATGAATATTTTCATCTCCACCATCTATCGTAGCAATTGTTGCACTTTCGACAATCTGACTATCACAAATTTTTTTTTTTTTTGAACTCTTTTAACCCAATTATTAACTTCTTACACTTATACTTCACAGGCCTTAACTAATGATAGTACAACACTCCACATCTTGACTTCTTATTAAATTTCTTTCCATGTGATATACTCATACTAAAACTTGAATTGGGCTTCACCATGAATGCCTCAACTTCAATTACTCACTAGCTTCTTGAACTTCTTTGTCTATAAAATAATTGTTGCCGCCACTTCTAACTTGAGTGTTTTATTTACAATTGATATTGTTCATTAGGATAAAATAAGACAGTAGTTGATATCAAACGATCCATAATAGCAATACCTTCATACATAATAGATGTAACTTCTTGTGTAGAAGTCTCATTCAACACAATGTACTTTACTTCTGCGACAAGACTCAAATATATGGTACGCAAGTTACTCAGGAATTTTTTCTAGGGGTTAGTAAAAAGATAAATTTTGAGTAGTAGATGAATCTTGAAGTCTACATGATTTTCTTATTACAAATTATTCCATAGTACTAAGAAGAAAATAAAAAATACTATAAGTTCTTTTGGTATATTGTTTCTAAATATAATGAACATATTAATTATGGTTGCTAAGATTAAATCTTAGAGATAATATTATTTCTAAATGCAATACTACCATATACCTTTGGCGTAATGGTCACTTCATAAGTACACGTTTTTGTGGGGTAGAGAGGCAAAAATTGTGGTTTAAGTCTCTATGAGAGAACTTCACACACATACACTTAGATTAAAGCTTAAAAAATAAAATAAAATAAAATAAAGATATTAATTATTATTGTTGTTTAGTGAACTATAATTATTATTACTTAAAATATTTTTATCAATTAGTTTATGTCTTTACTCTGTATAATTCTTTTATTTAATAATTCAACTCAACTTTGATAACTATATTGGTCTTTATAACTGTATTAAGAAATTTTTTGTTGTGTTAACAATTTTTGTCTTCATTCAATCACTCCCATTTCCCACATTCCCTATCTAAAATTTTATATTATTTTTAAGAATCACTTCTTGTTTAATTATTTAATTATTTTTTAGTGTTAACATTTGCTAACTACTGACAGACTCATGCCCCTAGTCCCCACTTAACAAATAAGAAATTAAAAACAAATTCAAATTCTGCAACTATACTCACATATTCGGTCAACTATATAAATTAATTGTAACTTTATTTACAAGAATAGATTGTTAAGCTAATCATATTTGAAAATATTAGTTGGACTTAAAAAAGATTTAAGGTCAGAGTGTTCAATATTTTATTTTAGGGGTCAAAAACTATGTGTGTGTGTGTATTAGCTCAGGGAGTTCGTTTGAAACCCTGGACCAAAGCTAAGGCTGCCCCTTGTAACTTCATATCATGCTTTCCCGTACATCATTGGACACAGGGGTTAGATTCTTCAACTTTCCTAAAATACTTTATTCCATCTTTGCTATATTAGGACTTTTTGGTAGAGCCTTAATTACCAAATATAAATTTACAAACTGTTGATGTAGTTAGTAATTATTAGTAAGTGAAAAAGTCGTGTTATTGGTGGGTCGAGATGAGAACCAATAATACTTGACCTTAACAACAATTTGTAAAAAAGTTATAAAATAGTTTGTAATTATAACATTACTCATAAAATTAATAACATTGTAAATTTTAATTTAATACAAAATCTCTCAATCTTTTAAATTGGGGGTCATATTTTTAACAAATCAGTATCTCCCCACTTACAACACCTAAATTTGAAATTCCCACATTTGCTTGTATAACTAAACAAATCTATATGACACTCCCTTCATCCCAATTTGTTTGCCCTATTTCAAAAATCAAACTTTTTAAAGGAACAACATTTATTGTCTTGTTTACCTTAAAAATTGTATAAGTTTTCAAAACTACCTTTTGAATAAATTTATCAAAAAATAAAAATATTAAATCTGAAATTACAGTCATAAAAATCTGCTCTTTAACAGTATTAGCATTTTGCTTATCCTCTTAATCAAATTTGAAAAATCTACAACTACCACGATACAAAAACTATTAGGTATTGGCTCTAAACAATTTTGGATTACTTCAAATACAAATTCTAGTCTATCTTTTTAATCAATATTGATTTTTAAATATTTGTTGGTTTTCTTTTCAAATGGTATTGAAAATGAAGTAGGGGTATAATAGAAACATTAGTAAATTAATGACTTCTAATTTTAGAAATAGGACAATATTTTGAAATATTTAAAAATGGAATAGAGGACAAAAAAACTGAGACGGAGAGAGTATTAAATATTTAATTAATTCATTTTGTTAGGGATTATGAGTTTTCCTAATTCAATTACAAATTTATTTGTATTTTTGTTTACAATTGTAATGTAATTTGTTGTAATGGGGGCTAAAGGTTGAAGCATTTGTTCACTATGCAAGAATGAAAATCTTGTTCTAGTGAGATCAAGGCTCAATTGTGCAAGATCAAACAAAAACTCTCGTTATAGTTTCATTAGACACTCAATTAACCAAGACCACATTATTGAAATTTTGAGATTTTCTTTCACAATAGTTTGTGCAGCTACCACAAGTCTAAACACTACATGTATAAAACCCTAATTTTGAGAGAGGGAAGACAACCGCATCAAAACCAAGAAGTACCCAAAGAGAGCCAATCTATGTCTTTCAACTCCTCTCACATCAATTATTCTTTAGAGTTTGAGAGTTCCATGCACAAAGATCACCTTCATTGTGTTCTAAGTGTTGTTGAAACCACAAAGACCCTACATAATCTTCAAAAAGCTTTGGAGTGACCAAGAGATCAATATTGCGGTAGATGGATCAACTTGCCGACCTCATGTAGCTATGAAGGAACAAGGGAGGAATTTGCAATTGTTAGCAAGAGTGAGGAGGTATGGTGTTTAATTACTTGTACAGGAAACTATACCTAAACAACTTTCATAGTAGATTTGATAATTTGGACTTAGCCCCAAGGTTTTTTTTTTTTTTTCGTTTGGGTTTCACTCCATGAACATGTGACTGTCTTTGTGTGAGTGTGTTCAAGATTTTCTTGCTTTATTGTTTATCCATGAATATTGATGTACTTGAAATTGACTAATTAACTACTTAGACTTAATCTTGATTAATTGGTTAAAATTGGTATTAGGCCGTACTAGGTTTTCACATTTTAACGTTAAAATAAACCATCGCTTATAGAACAATATATTTGGAGTTGGATTAGTGGGAATGATGTGTATTGGTACCGATGTCTTTGGACTTAGTCTCTTAGAATTGCTATTTATTATATAATCAAATAGAGAAATAGAGGCTTCTTGAAGTATTTTTTCTAAGTGTAGCTATACATCTCATGCACATAAAGCATCGCTTATAGTATTTGCTTTTATGTCCTTTTCTCGCAATGTCAAAGGGTCTACCAGTCTTTTCTTTGACATGTAGGAAATAATCCCATCAGAAAACAGAAACTTCACAAACTTATGTCCAAAACGTCTATGTCTAGTTTTAACCTTACTTTTTGCGTAGATATTCACAAGTAAAGATCATTTGCTGAATGGCCAGATAGTAACATAAACTTGAATCCCTGACAAAGGCCCTCGTTATACTTCATATGATAAGGCTGCATTCAGTCCCTCTGGACTTGAGGATTTCATTTTCGGAATCCACATTGGTCTTTTCGGATTTTATCCTTTTAACTCAACCAAGATAAGTAACACTACGTTATCTTATGAGCACGCTCTACGCTCCATTGGGACCCGATTGGACTGAACGCAGCCCCACCACTTTGACCCTAAGGATTTACAGCAGTAATTTTCCTATGTCCCAGTTCTACGGAGCCAACCTCTCACATGCTATGAATCTTGTAAGACTCACAATCAGTGGCTCCTTTCATGAAAGGAGAATAGGAGATATCACCTACACTCAACGACAAAGAGATATGAAGTATAATTCCCATAATTGCATGGGACCCATAATCTGTTAGTGAAGGTTATTAAAATTATTATTGTATGTTATGAGAATAAGGATTTCTTTAATTTAAATAATAATTTTTAGTATTTAAATAACAATAACATTTTTTACCTATATTTTGATAACACTCAAAACACGTTTTTTCACAACATTAAAAACTGAATAATAATACTTAAATACCGCTACTAAACAAGTCCTAAATTATACGGAAGGTATGAAAACATGTGAGTACAACACATGTATGTGCGCACTACCAAAAAAATAAAGTAGTGGGCCTAAAAGCCAAAGGCCTAGTATACACTAATGAAAGCAATCCGCCTATGAACAACATTATTCATATATCAAATTTCACAATTTGCTAATTTATGCATTATATTGTGTATGCAACGTAAAATAGTGAGTCATACAAGACAAAAAATATTGGCCACACACAATCGCAGAGCTCAACAACTTGCGAGATTGAGTGTGTGATTTGTTGTCTCTAGAATTATTCTAATAGAAGTTATATTGTATGCAATCATTGTATGTTGCATTCCTCTTACACAAGAATGAATTGAACAAATTTTAACTACAAATTAGTTTTGAGTTATTTCTTTCAACCAACTATATGACAATTTATAAGAAAATCTATATATGTTATTTAAACAAGTCATATGAGTTGTTAAAAGAATTATATAATCAAAATTACATATGAATAGTCTTTTAAATCACCGTATAATAAGTTGGACTGATGAAGAAAGATATTTCCAAATCAATTTGAAGCTAATTTTTTTTTGAGTGGTTCCCACAATAATATAAAAGAATATTATATACAATATATTACCCAAAATAAGAAATAAACAGTGTGAATAAGTCTCATGAGATACCCATCAAGTAGGCCCTAGGCTGCTGCCAATTATATGTAAAAAAATTAAAAAAAGCCGCAGCCCCATTAGTTTGGCCCGTGCACATCTGCTGCCATGCAAGAATGTACTAAAAAGACGTCCAATAGGCTCCAAGAAACAATTGTTTCCATGTTACGTGGCTAAATACTGCGAGATGACTGCTTGAAGTGAAAGGATTTAGAGTTTAATAATACATATTTGTACGAGTGAGCATCATATAATTTTTCCATATATACTTTTTTTTTAAGTTAAAAATATACAAGTTACCTTAAAAAAAGAAGTAAATTTTGTTGTTTATAAGAATTAATTTTATATTTTAATAAGAATAAGAATCAATTTTAATTTAACAGAAACAAAAAATTTAAAGCCAATCATATTATTGAAGGATTGTTCCAATTCTATAGTTTGGCAAAGGTCCCAAAGACTAAAAATTAAGTTTACAAGCAACTACTAAAGATAAAACACAAACAAAGAATATTATTCCAAGGATTATTATCCTTTCATTTATAACACTAGATGGTCTAGATTCATCTTTTCTATCTTGGACAACTTGAGGCCTTAAATGGTATCTTCTCTAGTGCTCTCTTTGCATGGAGGTGGTGCTAGTATTAAGGCAAGGTTGACTTATTATCTAAGCCAAAGGTATAGAAGAAGCATGCGCGAACTACTTTATTTATAGTCGACAGTCCAATGCAATGAATGAAAGAGATTTGGCATTTGTCGAGTCTAAATACAAAGGCATGCATGAGAAGAATTCAAAAGAGACCAATTATTTTAGTGATTCAGAAACCAAAAAGTAAATTTGCTTCTACCATTCAAGCTACTACTTTCTGATAGTCTTCAAAATACGAAGTCTCGTTTCCATTTGGGAGTTCTATCTGCCTTTCAAATCAAGAAACTACCCGAAGCACTATTGGATCTCATTTCGTTATGTGTGTTCCTTTCCTGATACCTCCATTTGAATTGAAGTCTACTTCTATATTCTATACCTACCCCCATTAAGTCGTCTTTTCATCAAAACTAATCCATATTCGTTTCACGAATCTCTTTCTGCTTCTTCTTGGAAATATCATTTTATCTTTTGCTTTAAAAATATCTGGTAAGACCACCGCATATCCTTGGTGCGATAATCACTCTACAAGTATAAGAACTTGTGGGGTGTGGAGGACAAGGGCCGGGATTTAAGTTTCCAGGAGGGAGCTTCACACACACATACATTTAGATTAGGCTGGAGTAGAATTCTATCTTGTATTAAAAAATAAAAAATAAAAAATCTGGTAAGAGTGTTGAATCATAAAGACGCCCTTTCAATGTTTTCAATAGTACATTATGTCGTTACTTGACTAAATTTCATTTCTTTCCTAGGTTGCAAAGTTAGGGTGAAACCAAGGGCCGCCAATAACTTGTCCTGACTTATAGAACTATTACGCAATTATGAATGTAATAATTGTTTGTTACTTTTGAATGTGTCTCATAAAAGATTTTGGAAAAGGTTCCATGACTTCCATCAAAGTGGTTTTCCTTGGCTTCAGTTTTTAAAGGAATGCATAATTATCAAAACGGGAATCATATCGATTATTATGTCTCACTTTAAAAAAAAAAACAATTTTATAAAGTTATACAATATCACTTTTGAAGGGCTGCTATGGTCATAGTTGTAATATATCCAACGAATGACTAATTCAATTATCACTTGTACAATACACAATTGGACTTGCAATGTAGTGACAATTTCTCATTTCAATGCACGGCTTCAACTAGTGACAATTTCTCATTGCAATGTAGTGACAATTTCACATTTAGATATATGTCTAGGGTTGTAAGAAAAGAAACTCTATACAAATAGCTTAGATATACGTGAAAAACATATCTAAAAATCTGATTTTCGTAAATCTCAATAGATAGGTTATCTATCGAGTTGCATTCGAGCTTCGGGCCAAAATCTCCTTTTAAACCTCAATAGCTACAATCTATCGAGCTATCTATCAAACTTTAAAATACAGCAATTCTTCAATTGATTCTTGAACAGACTTGCATGGTTTTAACTCTTGACTTGAACACAATATTATTTGAAGACTTAAACCAACCTAGATATACACAATTACAAGTAAAGTGTGTTTTGTCAAAAGATTAGTCAATTCTAAATGACATGCGTTCATAACATATTCCACATATGTCCTAACAATCTCCCCCTTTGGCAATCCGTGACAAAACCATAACAAACAAATGAAATATGAGAGAAATCACAAATCACTCAACTCATACTCACTTCTTGAATACAATAAAATCTAATCCTAACAAAAAAATTCTTGAAAAACTTTGCAAGAAGTGAATTCATGGCATAATAGATTTTGACAACCTGTATTTCTAAAATACTTTAAACAAAACTCATCAAGGCATCTTAGTGTGAAATAGAAATTAAAAGATTGCATACATAAGAAACATGTGTATAAAGAGAGAAAAGAAAAACACGTGAAGAGATAGGTGAAACATGATAACAACATCATCAAATATATATTAAAGATAAATACAATGTTTGCTATCACTAAGTGTGTTAGGATTGGTGCCCTTAAATCTTATTGTATGATACTATGTATTACATTATGTATGACTTAATGTTGTGGTTAATAAAATTATTTTATTATTATCTAAAATAATGATAACATGAATATTTGAACATTATCATATAGTCCATGAAATGCATAGTATGTAATTTATGTGATTTAGTCACAGAAGATATAGATCACAAGTTCTTTGTAAACTCAAAATTATAGTTTGTTGACGGTGATGAAATTGGGCATTTCATTTGCAAAGACTATAACATATCAACTAAGATGATTTGTCTTGATCATGAAAGTGGAGACTTTTAGTTGATGTGTTGATATGTTTTATGAGTTAAGACATCTTGAACTGGACCGCTGTGAGATTTATTATTCTTCTAATGACTGTCAAAAGAATAATAAATCTCACGACTTCTATTTACATGAACTCTTAATCCTGAGAGAATAATAGATATGATCATGAAGTGTAGGTTGCTTTGATATATCAAGAGTGAGATCTAAAGTCACGATCAAAACCTCAGTATGTTGGGCAACCGCATTTAGTGTTAATGGAATATATATTCTCAAGATGGAATTCATAATATCTTAATGGAGATATAAAATATTCACTTGAGATAAGTTTAATGGGTTTGGTTATTCAGATTGTTAGGCCTAACTACTTTAGTAAGGAGTTACTAAAGTATATATTTATGAAATCTAATTTCATAAAAATATGATAAATAACTTAAAGGATTAAATTGGGTACTCAAGGATTAAGATGTAGTAATCTTCAAAGTGGCAGTCTACATTCATGGTTTTGTATTGCTACAAATATTTTATGAAGGGGTTGCATATACAATAAAGTCTTGGGATGTAATTTATTAATAAGGCCTAGAGTGCAATTATATTTATATAGTGGTATTAAATATAATTAATGGTAATTTTGAACTTGTCAAGAGTTGACAGAAAAGCCCAAGGCCCATTGGAGCTAGTGTCTATGTGTTCCCTTTTAGTCCCACTCAAAGCTACATACTAGAGCCCAATTAGAAAAGCCCAAAAGGCCAGCCCAATTAAATAATCAGTTAAACACAAAGAGAGAAACATACAGAATTTTAAAAAAAAAGACATAATTGTGAAATGGTGTGTATATGAGTGTAAGCCACTCTATTATTCTCCCTTAGAATTGATTGAGAGACCACACTTCTTGGGCATTAAGTGGAATTGAAATAAAGATATAAAGTGTTCCCAAGTACTTCTAATCATTAATTTCAAATTTTAACACACCAAGGCTGTTGTTCTTGAATTTTGACATTTGCATAATACATGTTATCAATTGTATGTGAAATAGATCCGTTAATTTTTCGGTGCATATGTTTTGTATGCGATACAAACATATATTTATCCAACAATTGGTATCAGAGTCAGGTTTTCAATTTCAAATTTGTATAACATGTTTTATGAGTTTTGGAATCAAAGATACTAATTTCATGATGTTAGAAGATTATGCAATTCATTTTCTACATGGTCATTGAAATTATTGTAAACTGATGTTGATGTTATGATATTGTTTAAGTTTGATGTTAAGTATGTTAATATGAACTTTAAGGCTATAGCATCAATGAAATTCAGTTTTGATATCAAATTTTGTTTATTATGTTCATATGATAATTGTTTGTTCATGAAAAATCATTGAAAACTGCTTTAAAAAAATTCTGGAAAATTCGAGTTTCACGAGTTTTGATCGATCAAGTGAAATAGTGAACCTTCTGTTCAATTTGATTGACTCTCGATTGCTAGTCGATCAATAGAATATTCTTTTTCTATCGATCGAGTAGCGAACGAGTACTAATTGAGCCAGGCAGAAAGTTTGGTACAAATTTCTTAAATTTTTTGATCGATCGAGGGATACATTCGACCAATCGAAATTTATGAATTTTGAATTTTTTTTAAGTGTTTTCAAACTTTTAAAAGTGCAAGGCTATGTGTAATGAGATTACACATTTTTCTAATTAAAAACCTTTATTTTCAAATATCTAGTGGAAGAGAGATATAAGGGTTGGATCTCACGACCTCCATTATCAGTTCATAGTAGTGTGGGTAAGCACCTCGTCTTGGCGTATATGCCTCACGATTCCAAAGGAAGGTGTTTTGTTTCATGGTACTACAAGTTTAAACACTATAAGGGAGATAAAATGTGACTACACATGAATCTAGATAATGGTGTACACTAGACTAAGTGTAATTTTAACCTCCCAAAGGAGTTATGTCATTATTACTTAGAGGCTAAAGGTAATACCGCATATTATTAGTATTTGATAAGAGTTATCATGATACTACTAATAATGAGAATAGTTCTCAATCAATCATGGTATTTATAATATACTTGCTACCAATGAATTATAGACATGAGATTGGGTTGTAGTTGCATATCTTATATTATGGTTTTATTAAGATTCCATACAATATGTTTATATACTAAATTGATAATGTCCAGTTTACTTATTATATTCATGTTTATTGTTTTTAGATTTAATCATGGCATCATTTAGCCCACTTGTTGCTATTCTTAATCAAAACAAACTGACTGGATCCAACTATGTTGACTACAAAATAAATTTGGACATTGTTTTTACAGCTGAAGAGCACAAGTATGTGCTTAGTCAATCTTGTCCTAACTTTCCATCATTAGATGCTTCTCTTGAGGAAATAAAAAATAATATGATCGTTGGCATAAATCTAATGAGATGACCAAGTGCTACATCCTAGCATCTATCTCAAATTTTTTACAACATCAAATGCAGGATGTAGAGCTAGCTTCAGACATAATGCTAAGTTTGAAAGAGATGTTTGGTGAGCAAGGTCGTTCTGTAAGGCAAGAAACTATGAGGCAAATTTATAACACCAAAATGGCTAACGGTACTTCAGTGAGGGAGTATTGTCTTAGGATGATCTCTAATCTAAATACACTGAAAGTTTTAGATGTCGATATTGATGGAGAATCCCAATTGGATATGATACTCCAGTCACTACCAGAATCATCAAGGAATTCAGACATAATTATAATATGAACAAAAAAAATTATTCATTGTCTGAATTAATGAATAAGTTAGTGGCGGCGGAAGGCATTCTTAGTACATCCATTGTTGATGCCAAAATGGCTAAAGCTTCTATTTCTAAACTTAAGTCGAAAGGCAAGGTAAGAAGAAGAAGAAGAAGGACTTTACTAAGCAAGATGGTAAAAAACTTGCCTTAGGAGTTGCCAACAAGGGAAAGAAGGACTTTGCCAATAGAAAGTGTTTCCATTATGGCGAGAAAGGTCATTGGAAGATGAATTGTCCAATATTCAGAGCTGCCAAGAATAAGGGTATGAAAAGTAAATTCCTTCTTGAAACATGTTTAGTACAGAATCCCACAGATTCCTAGTGTGTGGATTTAGGTTGTACTAATCATATTTGCAATTCTTTATAAGGATTCTAAGAGACTAGAAAACTGAATGAAGGGAAAATGTTTCTTACCTTGGCTGATGGGAGCAAAATTTTAGTTGTAACTATTGGAGTATTTAATTTATGTTTTGAATCTAGAGTTTTAATATTAGAAGACTGTTTGTATGTACCTAATGATCGTAGGAATTTAATTTCTGCAACTTATTTAGGTAAATATGGATATTGTGTTATCTTGAAAGACAATGTTGTAATAAAGAATGGTAAAGTGTTTATCTGTTCTGGCAATATTGTTGATGGTTTTTATATTTTAACTCCTAATAAGCATGAATTATACAATTTTGAATTCGATAATAACTCTCATGTAAAATCATTAAAGAGAAAGTACCTTCTATTAATAAAGCATATCTTTGGCACTTGTGTTTATGTCATATTAATTCAAGCAGAATTCAAAGATTGATCAAAGAAGGACTCTTAGAGGCATTGGACTTTGATGGATTTCCAGTTTGTGAATCTTGTTTGGAGGGTAAAATGACCAAACAACCTTTTAATGCAAAAGGTAGAAAAGTCCAAGAGTTGCTTGAATTAGTTCATACGGATGCGCGTGGTCCTATGTCAACCCAGGCAAAAGGAGGTTATGAGTGCTTCATCACTTTTATGGATGATTACTCAAGATATGGTTATGTGTACCTAATGAGACGGAAGTCTGAAGCGTTTGAAATGTTCAAAGAGTTTAGGGCTGAAGTTAAGAATCAATTGGATAAATGCATAAAGGTCATTCGATCTGATCGAGGTGGTGACTACCTTCTTGGGGATTTCAAGGACTACTTAATTCAAAATGGGATTGTATTCCAATTGACTGCACCTGGAACTCCCAACAATATGGTATAGTAGAAAGAAGGAATAAGACTTTTTTAGAAATGGTTAAGTCCATGATGAGTTACTCAACTTTACCAATTTCCTTTTGGGGATATGCACTAAAAACTGCAATGCATATTTTAAATTTAGTTCCATCAAAATTTGTTCCCAATACACCTAAGGAATTGTGGAGTGGGCGCAAGCTTAGTATGAAATATCTCCACATTTAGGAATGTTCAGCACATGTGTTGAAAGGGAAGTCTGATAAGTTGGAAGTAAAAATAGAAGTATGCATGTTTTTAGGATATCCAAAGGAAACTAAGGGTTATTTAATCTATAATCATAAAGATAACAAAGTGTTTGTTAGCACACATGTCAAATTTTTGTAGGATAATTATGTGAATAATTTTAATCCTAGGAGTAAAGTTGTCTTGACCGAAATTGATGAACCTGTAATTGAATAACCAATGGATGAAACTAAGGATGATGTGGCTGTATTAGATACACCACAAGATATTACTCATGAGATAACTAGTACACAAGAGCCTTGTCATAGTGGGAGAATTGTTCGACCTCCTATAAGATTTATAGGTTTGAGAGAAACTTAAAAAGCTATCCTAAAAGAGGTTGAATCGGATCCCTACACTTATAAGGATGAATGATATAGATGCACATCATTGGGTCCAAGCTATGAAATCTGAATTGGATTCTATGTATTCTAATCAAGTATGAGATCTTGTAAAGGCGCCTAACAGCATTAAACCTGTTGGTTGCAAATGGGTTTACAAGAGGAAGAGAGGGATAGATGAAAAGGTTGAAACCTTTAAAGTAAGACTAGTGGCGAAAGGGTATACAAAAAAAAAATGTATTGACTATGAAAAAACTTTTTCGCCAGTAGCCATGCTTAAATCTATCAGGATTCTCTTATCCATTGCTGCTCATTATGATTATGAGATTTGGCAAATGGATGTTAAGACTGCATTTCTTAATGACAATCTTGAAGAAGAAATCTATATGATGCAACCAGAAGGTTTCATACCAAAGAACCAAGAGCATATGGTATGCAAGTTGAAAAGGTCCATTTATGGCCTTAAGCAAGCATCTAGGTCATGGAACATTAGATTTGATTAAGCAATTAAGTCATTTGGTTTTGAACAAAATCTTAATGAACCATGTGTATACAAAAGACATTGAGATAAAGTAGTAATGTTCCTAGTGCTTTATGTTAATGATATTCTACTCATTGAAAATGATGTAGGGGTAATGTCATCAGTAAAAGTTTGGTTGTCAAGCCAATTTGATATGAAAGACTTGGGCGAAGCTAACTTTATTCTAGGGATCTAGCTTTGGCGAGATCGCAAGAATAAGATATTAGATTTGTCTCAAGCTGGATATATAAATAAAGTTCTAGAACAATTTAGCATGTAAAAATCCAAGAAAGGATTACTTCCTTTCAGACATGGAGTTCCTCTGTCTTATGATCAAAGGCCTAAGACTCTTGAGGAAGAAAATATGATGAGACAAGTTCTCTATGCTTCTGCAGTGGGAAGTTTCATGTATGCATATGCTATATACTAGGCCGGATATCTGTTATTCAGTTGGCATGGTCAACCAATATCAATCAAATCTAGGACTTAAACATTGGCAAGCTGTAAAGCATATTCTCAAGTATCTAAGGAGAACGAGAAATTATATGCTTGTTTACTGTTGTGAGGATTTGATACCTACTGGTTATACAGATTCAGATTTTCAATCAGATCTTAATTTCAGAAAATCCACTTTAGGTTGTGTGTTCACCTTGGGAGGTGGAGCTATAAGTTGGAGGAGTGTTAAGAAATCTTGTATTGTCAGCTCCACCATTGAAGCTGAATATATTGCTACTTATGAAGCGGCAAAGGAAACTATTTGGCTGAAGAAATTCCTTTCTGATCTTGGTGTTGTGAGAATAAAGCAAGTTCCTATCACATTATTCTATGACAATAGTGGAGTGGTTGTCAATCCAATGAATCACAAGAAAGGAAAGCACATTGAAAGAAAATATCACATTATTCGAGACATTGTTGCTCGAGAAGATGTAGTAGTAGCAAAGATTGATACTGCAAGTAATCTAATGGATCCCTTTACCAAAGCGTTGTCCCAAATGACTTTTGAGTCACATTTGGAGAAAATGGGAATTAGATTAGTGCATAATAGTCTTTAAGGCAAGTGAGAGATTGTTAGATTAGTGCCCTTAAATCCTATTGTATGATGTCATGTATGACATTATGAATGATTTAATGTTGTGGTTAATAAAGTTGTTTTATTATTATCTAAAATAATGGTAACATGAATATTTGGACATTATCATATAGTCCATGAGATGCATAGTATGTGATTTAGTTACTGAAGATATAGATCACAAATTCTTTGTAAACTCAAAATTATAGTTCGTAGTCGGTGATGAAATTGGGCATTTCATCTGCAAAGACTATAACATATCAACTAAAATGATTTGTCTTGATCATGGAAGTAGAGACTTATAGTTGATGTAATGATATGTTTTAAGAGTTAAGACATATTGAATTGGACCGCTGTGAAATTTATTATTCTCCTAATGATTGTCAAATAAATAATAAATCTCACGACTTCTATTTACATGAACTCTTAATCTTGAGAGAATAATGGACCTAATCATGATGTATAGGTTTCTTTGATATATCAGCAGTGAGATCTAAAGTCACGAACAAAATCTCAGTATGCTGGGTAGCCACATTGAGTGTTAATGGAACATATATTCTCAAGATAGAATTCATAATCTCTTAACGGAGATATAAAAAATTCCCTTGAGATAAGTTTAATGGGTTTTGTTATTCAAAGTGTTAGGCTTAAACACTTTAGTAAGGAGTTACTAAAGTATATATTTATGAAATTGAATTTCATAAATATATGAAGAATAACATAAGAGATTAAATTGGATACTCAAGGACTAAGATATAGTAATCTTTAAAGTTACAGTCTACATTCATGATTTTGTATCATTAGGAATATTTTATGAAGGGGTTGTATGTACAATAAAGTCTTGGAATATAATTTATTAATAAGACTTAAAGTGCAATTATATTTATATAGTGGTATTAAATATAATTAATGGTAACTTTGGACTTAACAAGAGTTGACAGAAAAATCCAAAGGTCATTGGAGCTAGTGTCTTATTAGTTTCCTTTTGGTCCCACTCAAAGCCACATACTAGAGCCCAATTGGAACGGCCCAAAAAACCAACCCAATTAGATAATCAGTTAGACACAAAGGGAGAAACATGCAGAATTTTAAAATAAGAGACATAATTGTGAAATGGTGTGTATGTGAGTGTAAGCCACTCTATTATTCTCCCTTGAAACTGATTGAGAGACCACACTTCTTGGGCATTAAGTGGAATTGGAGTGAAGATTAAAAGTGTTTCTAAATACTTCTAATCATTGGTTTTGAATTTCACTACACCAAGGTACGCTCTCTTTTTCTTGAATTCTGAAATTTGCATAGATCAATTGCAAATGAAGTAGATCCATTAATTTTCCGCTGTGTATATTTTGTATGTGATATAAACATGTATTTACCCAGCAAAGTGGTCACAAGACCGATGTACAAAACATAATGTATCTAGAAATTTAAAAAAAAAATATATATATATATATATATATATATACACACACATAAAATACTCACTACATCCCTAAAAAAAACACATTCCCCCTAATAAAAAGGTCGTATGCTAACACTTCCCCTAAGTATATGACTAATCTTATACCCAAAACTACTCCCCTTTTTTGTCACGAATGACAAAGGGCAAGTCACTAAGAAGTAGTCATCTCCTCATCACCGGAAGAGCTAGCATCCTCATCCTCATCATCATCATCATCACCATTATCAACATCCTCATCCTCAGATGCCGCTGGAGAAGGAGAAAGAGAAGCAACAAAGCCACCCATCTGAGCCTGTCATCAAGCGATACGGCCCACACAAGTGTTCACTTGACACAGCTCATCACTTAGAGTGTCAATGCAAACATCCATGCGCTGAAGCTACACGATGATTGCGACAAGCATCACACCACCCGCGAAGGAGGAAGGAGCGAAGGTGGATGGAGGAGTCGTCTTCTCAATTTGTGGCCGCTTCGGTTGAAGCTGAGCCTCGCTTTGTCGAACAGTGCCAGCGTCAATGGCATGCACGATGGGGAAAATATTAGACTCAGGATAGGAGACAGAGGAGTGGCGAATGATCCTCGTGATAGTAGAAGGAAAAATAAGCTTATCATGGGTCACCATATCCTTATAGACATCTATAAGGGAGAGAATGAAATGAAAAGGAAAGTCAATGGAAAGATCCTTTAATAAGGACAAAAAAAAGCAACCACTAGGCTTAATGATAGAATTATAGTAAGATAAGGGATATAGAACAAATGTCATCACCATATTCAGGAACCTTGGACCTTTTGTAAAGCCCAAGCATGAGGTGTTTTGACGCTCACCCCATGAAAAAGGTGTCTCACAAAAGAGAGACATAATTTCGTCTTTGAACACTGTCCTCAGACGTGGACAACCGAGGTAATCAGGATGTGATTCCCTCAAAACATGTACCACTTTGAAGATAAGCTCCAGAGTAACTACCAAATAAGTACCTTTAACAAAAGTAATAAACTGAGGTATTGAAGAATTGAAACCATGCATATTGAAGTAGAACTCCTGTATGTCATGGAGAGACAACTCACGGGTATCTCACATGGAGATTCCCAACCCTGCCTATGTATGACAGTCAGAAGAACAGTATCGGAAAAGTTCGATAGGATAACGTGGCGTTCCGAATGAATGCCACGTTTGGAGAGTTCTTCCAGAATTCCTTATGGGCCTTCTCATCATGGAACTTGACATGGAGAGAAGTGGAATCAGAAGATGATGCCATGGAACGAAAAGGGTTCTAAGACAAAATAGATTTGTGCTTTAGTGCCATTGCGCAGACTATTCAAGAGAGAGATAGAGAGAAAGAGAAACAAACTGAAAAACACCATCAACAGGAGTACCAGAATGTGGAAAAGAAAAGGTACATATGCATGAACAATCATGAGCATCTGACATGCAACAATAAAAAGTCATGGGCTCAACTCAATCCAATCCCAACAACACACAAGGTTCCAACATGTAAAACACATCTAAATGTATGAAAATATTGTGAAAATGCAAATGTAATGCAATGCATGAGCATATAACATCATTTAAGCAAAACCCAATCTAGAAATTTCACAAAATATTCAACAATTTTCAAAAACCCCAAAAATTTTAAGAAAATGCAAAACCTAGGTCTAAATGCATGAAATGCATGAAGAATGAAGGATTTGAGAATTGTTACCAAGTGATTTGAGCAAGGATTAGGCCGAAATATAAGAGGGTTTGAGGTTTAGAGAGAAAAGACAGAGTTTGGGAGGTGAAAAGACAAAAATTGTCGAGAGAGAATGAGAGAAATGAGATTTGAAATCGCGTTAGATCTATTTAAATAAAACGCGTCTCAATGGATCGAGATTTATCGAGAATCTGTCAAACACTAATTCTCGACAAATAAATCTGTTGAGGTGCTATCGAGAATCTGCCGAAGACGAATGTACCTCGATGGATCGAACAGCTGGCAAGAAGCTATCAGCCAGATAGAAACTTTCTCGATGGATCGAGAATCTGTCAAGAAGCTATTGAGACAAATTCTAAATAGCTCAATGGACCGAAGATGCGATAAAATATGTCGAGAAAAAGAAGTCCAAAGGCCTTAATGGATAGCTAGCTATCGAGAGGTGTCAAGAAGTTGCCTAGTTTGATAAAAGCATATTTTTCAAAGAGGAGAAAAACACACAAATGAATGCAACTAAGCAAGCTACTCAACCAAAGATTTAATCAACATGTTAAGCTCTCAAAAACACCCTCAACAAGAAGAATGTAAAGAATTTAAGATCCAAACACACACACACACACACACACACTAAACAAGTTTAACCAATTTTATATTTCAAAAACAAGTCAAGACAGTTTAGTGAGCATGCATTAACACACGTATTCCTTGTGATGGCCAAATCTCATTGTACCTGCACATGTTTCATAAGTAGCAAAGAGTTTTTGCATGTTGCGTGTGAAAACATCGCAAGATTACATAAGTGTCTCATGTTATGATGACTTAAGATATAAGAAATCAATTTAACGCACACACAATCATAACTATTTGATGGAGACTATCACCTTCGAAGTACATCCTATAACTCTCACATCTCCTAGAAACACGCTTGCAACCATATTTAAAAGCATTTTCATTCTTTTTGCTCTTGTTTTTCTTGACATATTTTTCTTGACATATTTTTCTTTTGAGCATATCATGCATAGGCATATATATATATATATATATATATATATATATATATATATATATATATAGAGAGAGAGAGAGAGAGAGAGAGAGAGAGAAGAAATACTCAATTATGTTAAGCTTTAAACATCATAATTTTGCTATACCGAAGCATACCGATCATATCCATGATTGGCGTGCTTTAGTGGTGAAATGGTTATTTATGCCTTTTTCTTAGGATTTTTTTAGTCATTCCCGTCAAAAAGAGTGATATGAGTGTTAAGTACAAGAGATTACTTAATCTTACTCATCACAAACACGAGTCACAAATCTCACTTGCTTAGTTGTGCATAGAGATGCTCATCCAAGCTACAAAAGATATAAAGTTTAGAAAACTTTGTTTCAATGGCCATCCAAGATACACAAGTACCAATGTAAACAAAACACACACTGTTTTTGTATATTTCTGATTTTTCAATTTTTTTTTATTTTATTAAAACAAAATAAAGCAAAACTAAAAGCAAACAAACAAAAACATGTTAACACAAAGCATAGTATAAAATTAAACTGACTCAAAAACAAGAAAGCAAAACATACAAGTAATGCATAAACAAAAAGAGAGGGAAAGAGAAAAAGTGACTGGATTACTTTGAGCCTTTTTCCTTCCATACCTTAGAAGAATCTTTACTTTGTGCGAACCCTTAAACTGGAGTTGAAGGGGAAGAATTGAAACCATTCAAGTTCGAAAGAAATATGAGGGCCTTAAGAAGATCTCCAAGAGGAGCAAAAGAGGACAGAAACTAATTCTAGTTTCCAGATGAGATCATACTATTGCTATGTTGAGTGGCTAACCACT
Source organism: Castanea sativa (assembly GCF_040712315.1). Taxonomy (NCBI): domain Eukaryota; kingdom Viridiplantae; phylum Streptophyta; class Magnoliopsida; order Fagales; family Fagaceae; genus Castanea; species Castanea sativa. The sequence continues at coordinate 12,442,850 of NC_134016.1, read as the reverse complement.
TGTAGCAATTAGGTCGAGTATGTCCAGTAGCTCCACAGTGATAATAGAGATGCTGCTTCTTTTGTTTAGACTTTTGGTTATTGCCCTTCTTAGTCGTAGGGTTTTTAGTCTCTTTATTTTCAATTTTAGGAGGTGCTTCTAAGATAGATTTACCATTGTCTATGTTCTCACTAGCTAAAATAGTTTTAACATCATTGTTCTAGGAATCACATTATTAGTAGGTGAAACAAACACAGTAGTATTAGAAGAAGCAATATTAGGAGAAGAGAAATCATACCTTAAACTGGATATATCAAAAGCAAATTTTTGAAAGTTAAGCATCTCATCAAGTTTTGCAGTAGAAGTCCTCTCCAATCAAACTCTAACCTGGAACAACTCCTTTTCAAACTTTTTGGTCCTTTCAGCCAAAAAGTTTTTCTTAAACCACAGTGCTTCAATGGTTTGATTGGCTTTATCAACCTTTGTAGAGAGCTCTTCTCGATCAAGTTCCACTTCACTTAGCTTCTTGGTGGTTAGCCTGTACAATTTCTCATGCTTTTTGGAGATGTTGTACAACTTTGCATAGGCTGTATGGATGTCATCCTTCTCATCCATCTTCTCAAAAATCCCCTCAGTAGGATTTACTATAGCAGTGAAGGCATTCAAGATTCCCTCATCATCATTGTCTTTTGACTCATCATTTGGATCAGTGTCACCCAAGGTAGCAACAAAGGCCTTGCTTTTCTCAATAGTCTTGAGATAAGTTGGAAATTATTGTTTCATATGTCCAAAACCTTGACATCCAAAGCATTTTGGTTCGAAGGGAACAGTATACTGACCGCCATCCTTAGCATCCTTCTTTCCTCTATCTTTACTCTTGAATTGAGAGGAACCAAATTGCCTATGGTCCTTGACAAAGCCTTTCACATTGGCATTCGTCATGAACTTCTTGAATCGCCTTGTGATGTAGGACTTCATCAGGAAATCTTCATCATCTAAAAACTCATCAGTCTTATTGCTCTTGGCCTTCAGTGTCATGCTCTTTCCCTAACTTGATTTTCCAATTCTAGTCAAACCCAATTTATAGGTTTGCAAGTTGCCAACCAACTCTGTCAAAAGAATTTTTTATCAATGTCCTTAGATTCCTTAATGGCGGTAATCTTGGTATGGAATCTCTCAGGCAGAGATCTGAGCACCTTTCCTACAACCTTGGGTTCGGGAATAGTTTCCCCAAGATTAAAGGCAGAGTTAACTATGTCCTTTAGCTTGGCATAAAACTCATCCAATGACTCATTCTCCTCCATCTTAATATCTTCAAAGCTCTTCGTAAGCCTTTGAAATTTTGAATCCTTGACAGCCTTAGTTCTTTCATAGGTTGTCTAGAGGATAGTCCATGCTTCCTTGGTAGTTTCAGTAGATGATATCTTCTTGAACTCCTCATTTGTGACAGCACTAAATAAAGCCTTCAATGCTCTACTATTGAAATTTGCCGCTTTGATCTTAGTATCATCCCAATTAGCCAGCACTTCCTTTGGCCTGATCTAGCCTATCTCCACAACTTACCACACTTTTTCATTTAAAGACTACAAGAAAACTCTCATGCATACTTTCCAGTATGCATAGTTAGTGTTATCAAATAAAGGGTAAATAATTAAAGATTGTCCTCTATCCATGACAAATAGGGGTCAATGGATCACACAGCAAAGATTAACCCTAATCAGAGTGTGTCCGCTTCGATACCACTTAATAAACCAAGAATGTATTGACCCCTTAGGTAAATTAACCAATTAATTAGCCAAGTAAATTAATTAGTCAAATTAACATGCAATAACGTGGTAGCACAAACAAATCACCAATTATACTAAATGCAGCAGAAAATAAAATTGACACGGGTAATTTGTTTACGAATGAGAAAAACCACCGAGACAAAATCCCACAGGGTGAATTTAAGGTCACCACTTTTAAGAATCCACTATTATCAAAACAAGCTGTTACAAATAAAGGAATCTTAATACTTTATACCAAGCTACAGTTGAACCCTTACTCCAATACACAATTGGACTTGCAATGTAGTGACAATCTCTCGTTTCGATGCACATCTTCTAGTACCTGACTAACCAATCAATGCGTGGATCTCCATACGCAGCTTACAAACCAACTTGAGAAAGATATTAGCTACAAATTTCTTTAGTTCATCCACACGATAAAAATCAAGAAGCTCCTTGGTTACAAAACCCTATGGCGTACAAACGCAGCAGCTTCTTCAAGAGAAAGATGAATTAGGGCAAATTGTCTTCGATTACAATTTGAGTGAATAATCACTTTGCATCAAGTTGCATCACCTTAAACGACCCTTAAAAATATTTCTTATATATGTTTAGGGTTGTAAGAAAAGAAATCATATACAAATAGCTTGGATATGCGTGCAAAGTAGATCTGAAAATCTGATATTCGTAAATCTCGATAGATAGGTTATCTGTCGAGCTGCTATCAAGTTTCGGGCTAAAAACTCCTTTTAAACCTCAATAGATACAATCTATCAAGCTTTAAAATATAGAAATTCTTTACTTGATTCTTGAATATACTTGCATGACTTTAACTCTTGACTTGAACATAATGTTGCTTCAAGACTTAAATCATCCTAGATCTACCCAATTACAAGTAAAGTGCATTTTGTCAAAGGGTTAGACAATTATAAATGACATATGTTCATGGCCAGTTCCAAATATGTCCTAACAGTTAGAATATATTCATTATATTCATCGTATTACCTAAATTACTTCATTTTTATTAGGACATATGTGGTTCACTTGTTAAGAACATATGTCGTTCTTTTATGTAATTGGCTAATCCTTTGACAAAACGCACTTTACTTGTATTTGGATAGATCTAGGATGTGTTTAATGCGTCAAGAAACCTTATTTTAAGATCAAGTGTTAAAGTCATTTAAGTGTTAAAGCCATGCAAGTCTGTCCAAGAAACAAGTTGAAGAAATGCCTATCATTAAAGCTCGATAGCTTCATCTATTGAGCTATAATAAGCTGTTTTAGCCCTAAGGCTCGACAGCTGTCTCAATACCTCTTGACACCTTTATCTGTCGAGATTTACTGAGGTTCTATATAAAGGTTATCACGCGATTTGGACTTCATTCTCTCGATCTCTCTCAATCTGTCCGCGCTTATTCATCTCCCAAACACTCTTTTCTCTCTCAAAACCTTCAACCCACATGATTTTCAGCCTCTCTTGCTTCAAATCACTTCGTATGATCTCTCTTTCTCTCTTTCCTCATGATCTTTTCATGCATTCATACCTAGGTTTTGAGTTTTTGAAAAATTTTGGGGTTTTTTCAAAATTGTTGAGTTTTGTGAAATTTTTGGGATGGGTTTTTACCAAATTGAATTTCAAATCTCATACATTGCATTACATGAGCATTATAACTGTATTATCATGCATTTAGATGTGTGCAATTTGAATGTGTGCTAGTAGGATTAGATTGGGCTAAGCCCATGATGTCTTTTTAATCGCATGTCACTTATTCATGCATTTTTCATGCATATGTTCTTCCTTTCAATTTACTTATTTTATTTGAAATGTGTTAGGACTTTTTTAAGTGTTTCTTTCTTCCCCCTCTCTCTCTAGTTTACGTTAGCGCGTCAATGGCACCAAAACGTAAGTTTGCTCTATCCCAAAACCCTCTGCGTTCTAGGGCCTCTTTGTCCTCTAATCCTACTCCTTCTTCTGTTCACTTCCGTGATGAGAAAGTCTAAAAGGATTTCTTGGAGAACTTCTCTAAACGAGGTGTTTATTCAAAATGCCAGGTTATTTTGTCGGATTTCGTCGACACTGACATTCCCAATGTCATTCACAGACAAGAATGGGAGTCACTGTGTGACATCCTGGTCACATGTCCTTTCGTGCTAATCCAGGAGTTCTACTCCAACATGCATGGAACTGATACTTCAGTACCTCTCTTTCATACTCGCGTTCGAGGTACGCGTATAGTAGTCACACCGGAGTTGGTATTCGATGTGCTTCGTGTTCTAAGGGTTACGCATCCTGACTACGCCAGTTGTGAGCATCTACAGACTGTGTCCAAAGATGAGATGATCTCTGCTTTTTGTGAGCACCCAGCTAATTGGGGTGAGCATTAGTCTACATCATGTCGATCTTTTGCTAAAGGTCCTAGATTCTTGAACATGGTGATGACTTTTGTGTTGTATCCTCTCTCTCACTACAACTCCATTACAAAGTCTTGTTCTCGTTTTCTGTTGTCCCTTCTTGAAGATCTTTCTATAGATTTTTCTTTACATTTCATTATTTCTATCATAAACGTGTATAGGGATACAACTACCCGTGATAAGCTCATCTTTCCTTCTGCTATCAAGCGGATCTTATGCCATTTTTCTGTTCCTTTTATCTCTTTTGACCACTTCTCCATTATGTGTGCCATTGACTACGCTACCGTTAAACGGAGCAAGGCGCAGTTTCGTTCGAGGCAGTCCGGTTCAGCAGCTCCTCCCACTCCTTCGGTACCTTCTACCTCTGCTCCCTCTTCTTCAGCGGGAGGTGTGACTTTGGATATGGTCATGGCGCAGCTTCAGTGCATGGATGCTTGCCTTGATACGCTTTCTACAGAGTTGTATTAGGTGAACACCCATATTGGCCGTATTGCTAAACAGCAGGCTCGCCTTGGTGGTTTTGTGGATTCTCCCTCTCCTCCTCCCTAGGCATCCGAGACACCTAATGATGGTTCTGGCGATGATGATGATAAGGATGGGGATGCTAGCTCTTCCAGTTCTGATGATATGTCTACTTAACACTCTTACCATTTGTCACTCATGACAAAAAAGGGAAGTAGTTTTGGATATGAGAGTAGTCATTCTTGGGGGAGAGTTAGGATATAGGGATTTTTGTTAGGGGGAGAGTTTGTTTGTTTTTTAGGGATGTAGTGAGGATTACATGTATCTTTTCTTTTCTTTCTTGTAGAAGATACATTGTTCTTGTACTTAGGTCTTGTGACCATTTTTACATACGCGATGCTTATCTTAGATATCTATATGTGATGATGTATGTTTTTTTTCACCTATCCTTACATGTGTTGTTTCTTTTCTTCCTTTATAAACATGCTTCTTATTTTTGTATGCAATCTATTATTTCTACTTCGCACAAAGATACCTTGATGTGTTTTGTTTAAAGTGTTTCAGAAATACAAGTTGTCAAAGTCTACTTGTCATAAACTCTATTCTTACAAAATTTTTCAAGAGTTTGTGTTAGGATAGATTTTATTGTATTCAACAAGTGAGCATGAGTGAAGTGTTTTATGACTTCTATCATATGTTTATTTGTTTGTTGTGGTTTTGTCACAGATTGCCAAAAGGGGAGATTGTTAAGACATATGTGGTTCACTTGTTAAGAACATATGTCGTTCTTTTATGTAATTGGCTAATTCTTTAACAAAACGCACTTTACTTGTATTTGGATAGATCTAGGATGCGTTTAATGTGTCAAGAAACCTTATTTCAAGATTAAGTATTAAAGCCATGTAAGTCTGTTCAAGAAACAAGTTGAAGAAATGCCTGTCATTAAAGCTCGACAGCTCGACAGTTGGCTCGACAACTTCATCTATCGAGCTTTAATAAGCTGTTCCAACCCCGAGGCTCGATAGCTGCTCGACAGCATCTCAACATCTCTAGCTGTCAAGGTTTAAGAAAAACAATTTTTCAGATCTGTTTTGATTCCAATCCGTGGATATGTCTTTGGGCCTTCTTTTCTCACAAACCTAGACATATAAAATGATTATTTCAAGGACCGTAAAAGTAGACACAAGTTGCACAAGCATTGAGCAAAGTCTGTTCAAGAAATTTGTGACCAGAGAAAAAGTTTGCCCTAATTCATCTCTTTGTGAAGAAACTGTTGTGTCTGTGCACCATAGATTTTGTAACCAAGCATCTTCTTGTTCTTTATTGTGAGGATGAACTGAAGAACTTTGCAGCCAACATCTTTCTCAAGTTGGTGATTGAAGTCGCGTACTGGGATCCGCGCGATTGGTTAGTCACATATTGGGAGCCGTGTATTGAAAAGAAGAGATTGTCACTACAGGACAAGTCCAATTGGGTATTGGGATAAGAGTTCAACTGTAGGTTGGTAGAAGGTACTAGGATTCATTTACTTGTAACCGCTTGTTTTGATAATAGTGGATTCTCGGAAGTGGTGACCTTAAAATCACCCGGTGGGGTTTTTGTCTTGGAGGTTTTCTCCATTTGTAAACAAATCATCGTGTCAAATTTATTTTCCGTTGCACTTTAGTTTATTGGTGATTTGTTTGTGTTACCACGCATTTACATGTTAAATTGGTTAATCAATTAAATTTGGCTAATTAATTAATTAATCTATCACAAGGGGTCAATACGTTTTTGGCCTATCAATTTTAAGAGCCAAAGTCAATGTTATTGTCATCTTTATTATCTTGCAAAATCATTTTTTCATTACCATCTTCTATTTGTCCATTTGTTTTTTCCCAGTCATTTCCAACAATTAATATACTTTTTTGTTTTTCTATTTCAATAAAATTTTCATTATATTTTTTTATTGACAATCAAGTTTTTTGGACTTATAACAATAATAACACATTTTTTAAAAAAATAGTCTCAATTAATCCTTTGTTCATACATATAAAAAGAAGAAATTGCAAATGAGAAAATAAAATGTCAAGTATGGGTTTTAAATTTTGTGAGAGAGAAAGAAGAAAAACAAGAACTCATGGACATGTTATTTTATTGGGCTCAACCAAGTAATCTAATAATTTTGCCTTGAAAACAAGTCCAAGGTCTTGTTGAACTTAAGTCAAAACACAAATTTTAACCCAAAAAAAAAAACATAATTTTTTTCCTGAGAGAGTTTCAACTTATAGCGTCCGCTCCCGATAATAACTCTTTATTATCAAACTAAAATACCAATAAGTTTTTGGTGTAGGTGGGGATTGAACTTCAAATCTCTTATACAACCATCATAGACTTTACCAGTTGAACTAATAGGAACCCACCAAAAAAAAAAAAAAAAAAAACCCAATTTAAACTCACATGTCTATGTATTACCCAATACATACATTTCATATGATATAAATCATATGATGTGTAGATGAGTATCGTATGATTCATGGCATGGTAGTACAAACTATTTTGCCTCATTAAGAAAAAACAAATGTATTATACGATACAAATTTGTTAGGTTTTAATATGTGTATGGCAAACACGTGAATATAGACTTGTCTAATTTTAGTTTTTAGAGTCTATAGAAATGATTGGACAATATTCAAGTACTGCTTTAGTGTGCAAGAACTTGAAATCAACTTATTCAAGGAACCATATTTTTAACAGTTTCGACAAATTGAAACTTAATTAAGTTCGACCAATCAAAATGCATATTTTAAGAATTAGATTTGTAGCCCTTCAGCTCATGAGATGATCAGGGTTTCAGACCTACTTCACTAAGTATTAAAAGAAAACACTAGGGCACATCTTTTAAGACTTTAGAGAAGCTTAGTTTGAGATCTAAAATGTTTGTACCTACCGTTCTTTCAAGTCTCTACCAATGATCACTCACACACACTTTGAATTGGTGGATTCAAATTACTGATCTCCAAATATCAAGTGTACTGGATTCAAATCTTCAAGGGGACATTGAAGTTGTGCGTTGGAGGTTCACGTAGAAGTATATTACAATCAGAGACATCTATGAGATTCGGAACTCAATTTGGTAATTATAGTTGATTTACAACGAATAGGGTTATTTTAATTGTAAATGTCTATCTAATAGTGAATTTGTTCGTCTTGAAATTGATGAGGTCAAGTCCCTCTAGGTTTTTCTTGTGAAACAATTTGTTTCATTGATTTCTTGAGTCATCATATCTTGTTTCGTTTACATTTTCACAATTACATGATATTGATGAATTTTATTTAGAATAAGGCTTCCATAATTAATCTAATTATTGAGTTGACCTTAAAACTAGTTAAAAACAATGTTTTGACAGGGGTTTAAACCCAACAACATTAAATATCGTACTATACTAAAAACTTTGGATGTGGTATTTAGAATCTTTTGGGTTTGCTTGGGTGGGGGAAGAGAATCGATCTTTAATTAATATTCCATCTATTCTTTTATTTAAGAGTTTATTGTAAGGATTGGAATTGATAGACTCTGATAAAGTTGGTCCATAAAGATACTGTTGTTGGATAAGGCTCTAGGTATCGCGCCAAGAGATCATGGCGCTGTTAGCTATGGAAGTGGTGATGATTGGGGATGGAAATTTTTCAGAGAGAGAGAGAGAGAGAGAGAGAGAGAGAGAGTGCACTATTGAAGCAGATTTTTTTTTTTTTTTTAAGTCGATATCACATCATTAGAAATAGGTCACCTCATTTTTTTCGTCAGTCATATGCACAGGAAAATAAATAGAACATGATGGAATGATTAAAAGAGATCATTTTTTGAAGATTTGACGAGTAATATTGATCATTAACCATTAAGGACAAACATCGTTTTAAACATTAAGGATAAACATTGAGTGAACTTTAAGAACCAATAATATATATTAGGCTAAAAGAAGTTATATTTGATTGACTGAGAATTAAGGAAAGGTAATGTGCTTGGCATCCTATGGGCAATGTAATGATATATAGTGTTTTAACTACCCTTCCTTTAAAATTTAGAAATGGGGACCAATATTTGACTTTTTTCAAAAATACTAATTTTGAATCTCCCTCACTTTCAAAATATTATCGTACTAGTTGCTAATCCATGAAATACATATAGAAAAATTTGAAAATAAATATTTAAATATGATATATTTTTATTTAGTAAGTGTTATCAAATAAAAAGTCAAATTACATATTTTGTAAGAAAATAAATAAACAAATTGCCTAGTTTTTTTTTTTTTTTAGAGAAGTTTAAACCTAATATAATCAGAATTTGATTTATCTTGGCTAACTTCATCCAAAAAGACTGTTTTAATTTAATTTAAACCAACATAGATCAGTAATATTAGCAATTCTAAAATTTAAATCAAAAAATAATATTACAATGATAGCATGGAAGAATGAGGGTTAAAAAACTTATATGGTAATATTAAAAGAAATTTAAAAAAAGTCAAAACCTTTTATTTTTATATATTGTAGATTAATTCTACTTCCATTCTTAATGTTATGTGGTGGTTTTATAATGAGATGCATAATAATTTTCCGCTACATGGGTTAATGCTATCTCATCAATAATTTGAAAAATGTTTTTAATTGTCCTATGTACATAATTTGATTAAATATGTTAGATTTAAATGAATATACTCGTAGAATATTTGATTTTTCACAAACTTAGTGTCTACTATATATATTGTTCAAATTGAAAGTCCAAAACTTTGTCCACACACAATCGATTAATCAATGCAGCTTGAAAACCTTCTCTAAAATTAATTATTAGAAATTTCCAAAATATAACTTACATCATTTTTCTTATCATGAATTTATGAGAAACTACTAGGTCCACCAAAAGGATTATTGACATGGTCTTCCTTAACCTCTCAACCAATAAAATGTTGTTATTTATGCGAATGTGACATCATCTGGTAATTTTTATTTTGTATTCCTTGTACTAATTATAAAACTCACACATACATTTGTATAGATGACATCATTTCATTGGTTAGGGAGGACCACATCAACAATCCTTTCAGTGTGAATAATAATTTCTCGAATTTCATACCATCCATTAAATATAATAATTAATATATATATATATATATATATATATATATATATATATTCTTTTTGTTTTTGTTTTTTTAATGTCAAAATTTTAATATATTAAATTACTTGGCATTTATATACGTGTGGACTCCAATAATACCTATTAACTTTCCCTCATCTTAGTCGTATACGATATCCTACTAATCGTTCGAAAAATTAGAAAGCAATAGTATGTAGTACGTAAATTTGTAGAATTGTGATCGACCGTGAAGGAACGAATACGGATCGATTCCCCACCAAATTGATTACTAGCCTAATAAGTATGCATGTGGTACCTGTACTTTGAATATAACACATTAACACATCAACATTTTTTTCAACTATTGGATTTTACGTATCCCATACGATTTCAATAGTTCCCAAATTCCAAGCAGATATGTAGACCCCTTATGTACAGTCAATGAAGGAAAGTTGCATGCAATGTCAAACTTTTTGGTCTTCCTAGTTTTGTTTGTTTGAGAGCAGCTAAACGAAAACCCTTAACCCTTGACCAAGAGATTTACGCATCAAAGTTTCTGTTCCATATGGATAGATATTGAGGGACTTGGCTTGGGTCAAGTTTCTAGTTATACCTAACCTAAAATTAGACGTGTGTCATCATTTTAATGAGTCCAATGTAACATGACATTAGACCAAAGTTTTACCCATAATTAATATCATAATAAAATGAGTGATGCTGGTTCTAGTTTGTTCAACTGATAAAATTTTTTGTTGTCAAATAAAAAATTATAAACCCACTTACACTAAAAGTCGATTAATGTCTTAATTTGATGATAAAAAACAATCATCATAAAGTTAAAACTGTAAATTAAAATTTTATTATATCTATTAAAAAAGAATAATACTAGTGATGGTAAGAACATATAAACGATCTTCTTCTATAACATGTCGAAGTGATAAGTTGTAATTTTAATAATATTACTTTTTATATGAATTTATTATTAGCAACTATTCAATAGTCTAGAATTAATATTTACTCATCTTCAATAATAACAAGTCTCACTAATTAAATTTATAAGAAGATCCATCATTCGTGTAAAATGAGGGTCTATCACGTGCTTGTAGTAATAAAAAAAATTTCCTTTTTATTACATTCAATCACAATATATTACATCAACACTTTATAGATAAAACTTATATATTTGCTTATCAATGCAACTAAGTGTTTGAATTCAATTGAAGAACCTAATATACACTAAGGTGTATCTAACTTTACCCTATTATTATTTAACTTTATTATTAGACCAAGATATCAATTGGTTTTTGGTATAGGCAAGGATTGACTTCTAGATTTTTTATTTAACCATCGAATAATTTATCAGTTAAACTAACTAAAACTCAGAAATATAATTTTGTTATTCTTACATGAATTGCAACATGATCAAATAAGTAAAATAGTAGATTTCAAGAAATCAAAATTTTAGGTCACTTAATATTCTTCACTTTTTATTTACACTAAAGAAATAGCTTATTATTAATTACCTTTACTTTTTAGTTAAAAAGGTACTTAATTTTTTTAATACTAATATTTTTCTGAACTAAAAAAAATAAAAAAAACAACAACAACAACAACGTAGAAAACGGGCGGCGCGTGTGAAAGGCTAAATATTATTGATGTGATTGGTACATGCAGAGTGCACGTGGTTATGTACTGTCACGCTTGGCTTCCACATGGGCCGGTTGTGTCTCCTATTAATTTGTACGGTCACCATTCACGTGATAATCGCGAGAATGTTTTTAATAAAAACGCGCTGAAATTAAATAGGCGCGTGCTGCAAAACAAATGAAAACGTTGTTTTTATCAACGTTTAAAGGGTCGGTGTTCAATGACACTGATAGTACTAACTAGCATCCTCTACTCTCTAAACTATAAATCGAGCCTTTGAAAATCCCCACACTTTCCCATTATTGACTCATAATAAATACACCACATAAAGGCTTTATGTGTACACATTGGTTTCCAAGTTCCAAGTGTTCGGTCCCCATTTCTAAGATCAATAAATTTTGATAACTTACTAAAATGAATTTCTGATATTAATATGTTTTATTTTTTTGGTTGATAGAAAATAAATTGGTATGATAAGGAAGGGTGACAATTTCAACTCAACTATGGCAATACAAATAGAGATAGGTATTAACGTGCTCACTAGTTAGGATCAGGAAAACCTAAGTCTAATATCAAAGTTTTGTTGGTCCAAGACTTGGTCACTAGACTACTTGTCTTGTTAGTATATTATTATGTTTTAGATGAAGCGATAGAGGTATAGTCCATGATATCTAACAAATAGTTGAACTTGTTGTACCTATTTTTAAACTTTCTCAAACATTGAAGGTCTATTTGATGCTATATTTTAAACAACAGTTAAGAGTGTTTAAACACTTAAAACTATTATTTAGAAAAAAAAAAACATATTTGGTAGAAATTTTTTTTTAAAAAAGTGTTTAAGTTATGTTATTCAAAATATAATGTTTAAACACTGATTTTAAAAAACTCCTCATGTCGGTTTTCAAGATACAAACAAGGTTGCTCAGTGAAATTTTTGTAAATAACTTAAAAACTGTGGGATCCACAGGTTTGACAAATATTAATTGAATCTCTCTCTTTCAAGTTTTCTCTTCATCTCTCTCTCTCTCTCTCTCTCCCTCTCCAATTCGTCGTCCTCTAACTCTCAAAGAGAAACAAAAACTCAAAAACTATCAAGATCATCGTAGCAAAAGAAAAAGAAAAAAGAAAAAATTGCCAACCCAGGGGAAAAAAAAATACACCAAACCCATGGGGCTCTCTCTCATTCTCATGTGGGTACTAGTTTTGGTTGAATGATTTGGGTGTAATTTTATGACTTGCAAAATAGGCCTTTGGGAATGGGTGGAAAGAAAAGGAAGAAGAAGATGGAAAGAAAATGAAGGAGATGGGAAGAAGACGTTGGAAAAAGAGGAAGAAGAAGATAGGAGGAAGAGAAAGTGTCAAAATGTGTGTGGTTGTGGGAATGGGTGGGCTGTGGGCCAAAAAAAAAAAAAAAAAAACTTAAAGTACTGTTATTGTCAGAAAAAGTAAAAACTTTACCACTTAAAAAAAAATACATACACATACCAAATACAAAATCTTTTTTTTTTTTAATTTTAAAATATGTTATTAGTAATATGGTACCAAACACATTTCTTGCATTATGAGTACTATAAACATGTGTTTTCACAACATTTTTTAAACCATAATTTTCACATCATTTTGAACAACAATACTTGAACATTGCTACCAAACAGGCCTTGAATGCTTGAATTTCTTAAAAAGAGCAAGATTTCTTATCTAAATATGATTTGGTTTTATATCAAACATTATTTTCTCAATAATTTGAATATTAAAAATATTAAATCTTCTCCAACAAAAACCCAAATAATCTTAATTTAGTCAACTTTTTATGTATAAAAAAAAATTGAAATAATCATACTACATAAGTAAAAATTATCATTAAAAGATAACTATTTCTTCACTCATCAATAAATTATTTATCAGTTTTTAGTCTAAACATAAGTTAGCCTATGTTTTGGCGTGTTGTTCACATTGTTTATGATGATGCCAAAAATAGTCAGTGAGCTATATGGTCCCCACGTGCTCCAAGCAAGACCTGCACAACACAAAGGGTACCGGTGTGGTACCGGTCAAATACCCTCTGACGGTCAAGTTAGAAAATTTTTTTGTTCACAACTTTAGAGTACCAGAGCTGGGGTGAATTAAGCATACCTTGGTTTGTGAGACTTTGGGGAGGTTTTATAGTAGCGTAGAGTTGACATCCGTTTCTTAATGAAGAGAGTCTTTCCTTGTAGGGAAGATCTTCTTTAACAAGCGTATATCTTGAGATGCTTTCCTTGTAGGGATCCCGTGGGTCATAAGGTATTTCCTTATATACATATTCTTGGGGGCAAAGTATAGCCACGCCATACTCGTCACTTTTTCTTTTCTTGCCTTTAACTTCCTCCCTGTCAGCTTCTCATCCACTCCAGGCGCAAATGCCATCAGGTAGTGGCGTGAAATCGTCGGCTCTGAGATTAACGGCTTCTTCTTCCGTGAAGTCGTCAGAATGTGTAATAGAGCTGACGGGTTTTGGAAGACCAGCTGCTTCTTTTATTTTTCCAATTAAAAATTACCCCTATCAGTTTATATTGATTTCATTTGTGAATGAGCAAAGCACATTGAGATTGATTGTTATTTCCTCCAACATGACCTCCAATTGATCTTTGTTACTTCTCAAAATTAGCTTGCAAACATCTTTACCAAGTCATGTACTCAGGGATGCTTTCATCAAGTTTCTAAACGCAAGCTTGTCTATCATCTTTCGCCTAGAGTTTGAGGATCATTGTTAATGTATAAAGCCCAACAGGCCATAAGCCCTTTGTTCCATACTTGTATTACACTCTTATTAGTTGTACAACACTCATGCCTATTTATATAAAGATAGTTCCTTGTATAGTTTTACATGTTTAAAATAAAGAGAATTCTTTGTCATTCTAACAAAGAAATTAATGTGTTTAGTTAAAGAAGAAATAGAAGTGGGGGTTTAACATGTTAATGAGGTGCTACTAAGGAGTTAGTGTTTGGGTAATTATTTAAAAATAATAATAATAATAATAATAATAATAATAATAATAATAATAATAATAATAATAATAATAATAATAATAATAATTGTGGGGTACAGCAATTTAATAAGATAGCAATGCCACGTGTCATACTCGCGGTCGAGGAGTCTAGTGCAGTTCCAAGGAGACTATCCCCTCGGACAGTGAGGCCAGGGAGGCGAGCCATGACCATGTCAATGGCATAGCATTAGAGGAGGCCACACTGTAGGGGAAGAACTCCAAAGAAGGGATTAAGCCTGTTATGTCTAAAGGGATGAAAGCTACCACTACATTAATTGCACCCCACCAAACCCTCTGGCCGCATTTATGTGAAGAAGATCCTTGAATAGTGCAGTCTTGGTTGCTGCAACTCACAGAAGATTTGGGAAAACGTCTGATGGGACAAGCACTAGGGTGGTGGCCTGCGTGATCAACATATGGAGGGTTAAGATCAACAGAAATAGGCTATATAATGCAAGAAACCCACTAGGACAAAAGGGGCATCTCAAAATTGTGGAAGAAGACACTGTAACAACCAAGAACTAAAATTGTAACCAAGTCTAAAGAAATATATTCAAGAACTACTTTCCTCATACTTTGTCGAGGAGGGATTTTCTTTGCACTCAGCTTATTTTTCTTTGCTTTTTTACTATCCTTAGTCTACTGTGCACGTTGCTCAATCCATTGAAGCCTAGTCCATAAGCCCACTCTCTATAAATTTATTGTATTGGACTCTCTAGGCCTTAACCTTGTTGCTTTTTTGGGCTTAGGATCCAAAACTTGCCCTTACAATAATAATAATAATAATAATAATAATAATAATAATAATAATAGTAATTTCAAAAGGGAGAGGAAGGATACGAGCTCTAGATATTTACATTGGAAATAATAAAATGTGTCGTTTGACCAACTAAAGATCATTGGCTATCTACATTTAAAAATAGTAAAAAGTGTCATTTGACCGACTAAAGGACATTGGCTATGATTAAAAAAATTATTCTCCTATATATTTATAAGGAGAAAGAGTTTATATTGACTTATAATTTATGATGTTTTTATGTTTTAGTGGCTTATGTAAGAAATGTTATCAGTCACCATGGATGAGTAGATGAAGAGGTAGAGGTATGGTCCAGGATATACAACGAACAATCGGACTTCTTGTGCCAATTTTTTAACTTTCTCAATCGTGGAATGCTTGAATTTCTTAAAAAGAGCGAGATTTCTTTTGATTTGGTTTTATACCAAATATTATTTCTCTATAATTTGAATATTAATGTATTAAATTTTCTCCATAATCATTATCAAAGTTATGCTTCGTTTGTTTCAAAGGAAAACATTGTGCAAAGATAGTTTTCCAGTATTTGATAGCATAAAAAAAATATTCAAAGGAAACTATTTTTGGTCAACATACAAAATATGACTTATATTTAGAGATTGTATTCCACTCATTTAAGGTTTGAAGAAAAAAATAATGAAGTGTTGGTTGAAAGTTGAGAGAGAACCCCTAGATATGAAGGAGATTGAAAGTCTTACTTATTTTTAATTTTTTTTTATAAAAGAATTAATTAAAAGGAGTTTATTTTTTATTGTAAATTATTTTATATTTTATTATCTCAACTTTTGGTTTTGATAAAAATTGAGAATTATTTGATGTATTTTTTTTTCCAAGAAGATAAAAATATTACTAGATAAAAATTTTATTATAAAAAACTTCAAGAGTTATAAAGGAATTTCAGTATTTATATACTTCATTATATTTGGTTGACTTTAATTTCACCATTTCATTCTTATAATCAGTTTTATTATTAAAATATTTACTTTAGTTAACAATATGATTTTTTGTTAATCCGTTTATCATATGAGCATAGTACTAATTATAAGAATAATTTTAGTCCTTATAGTTCAAACATATATTGGCTGAATATTACATATACTTACAACATGTGGCTCATCATTACAGATAACAGGAGAAACCTTTGTGTGGATTGTATATGTGAAAGTTTTTGTGAACATACGTCAAGTTTTATCTTAGGGAGTACACTAAATTGATACTAATTATAAATAATTCTTTTAAGATTTTTTTGAGAAACAATTAATTTTTTTGAGATAGAATGTAAATATGAGTAGTGCCATTTTTTTCTCACTCTTTTAACAATTCGATCGACCCTTTATCAAATGCCGTGTAACAATAATACTGTACAACTTTCTGCGCTATCAACGACTTTTGGGTCCATGTATCAAAAAAAAAAAAAAAAAAAAAACGATTTTTTGGGTCCATAAATCAATAACCATTTTGTTACTTCCACGATAAGGTTGTCACTTTGGTCAAATAGTTCACACGAAGTCACTAACTATATGTTTGTAATATTGTACCTATCGTGTCATAATTCGAAAGGTATATGATTCCAAGACTAAGATGTCCCATCTGTAACAAGAATGGGCAGCAGGATGTGATATGTCTAACAAGAACACCAATTTGTCAGGGAACATTGAAACCCTTTGTTGCTTGAATGTAAGGAAACAATGAAATCACATCTTCTATTCAAGATTTGTGCACATTATGAGAGGAGGAAACACAATGATTAAAATGCAATCTCCTTGAGTTACACTGAATGGTGAAATGAATTGGAGGAGACTTCTTCTGAGCTTTACACAAATTGAAACAGACTCCGGAAAAGAACAAGCAATATTATAGTCACATGGCAAAATGTATGAAAGCCTAACTTCTTTTGTGAATCGTAGAGTAGCACTAAACAAATCGAATAGAATGTAGAGAATAACATGTACAATGTAAGTGAAAATGTTTTGAGATGATGATAACTGATGAGTATAGAAAAATTATTAATGTCGTCCATCTAAATGGATGATTTTGTGTCATTAGTAGACCATCAAGGAAAAATATACAATTGCTAAAGCACATTCAACATATTAAATGACAACTATAACTCATCAGCCTTAAATTCCTACCAAGACAGATATCATTACACTTAGGAAACTACCTGCAACTATGTAAAGGAAGATATTTATGGACACATCAGCTACTTAAGCTACCTATAAAAGAGACAATTTGTCTTATTTGCTAAGGTATGAGTAAAAAAATTACAAAATACTATCTACATACAAAATACAAAAAGTGATACTAACTTAAACATTGAAGGTTCCCTAGTAGAGCACACCCGGTGATCACTTCGATTTACTTTCTTTTTCTAGCAAAATCCCATAAACCTTTCAGAACTTTGGATTTGGACAAGTAACCCAACTGGTGATTTTTTACATCAATAATAAATACCATGAAAGAATGTGTTTAAGCTAGTGTAAAATGACTCAACACTAATCACACCCTAGGCTCTATGCTACAAGGATAAACACAACTCTCCTCATTGAGGACCAACCATTGATAAGTTGGTCTCAAACACTCCAAAAGATTCTATTAGTAGAAGGAGTTAGTGAGAGCGTATAAATAACAATTAGAGCAACCGCATCAGCTCATGCAAAATCTTGCAAAATACAAAAAGTAGTCCATTTTACACATGTTGAGCAAAAAAATACCAACATCAATGGGTGCAAAATTGTACATAAATGCACAAGTGCTACAGTAACCGTGCATATATGCACAGATACTATAGCTCGTGCATTTAATATTTTAGTATTTTTTGGTAGTGTTGGGTTTGTGAGAGAGAGGGTAGTGAGTGAGGAAATAATAAAAAATTGTAAAAGAATGAATATTTTATTGAATAGATGTGTAGAATAGATAGACTGATATGGGTGTTTTGTAAAAATGAGTGCGTAAAATAGAAAAAAGTAGTTTTTTTTGTGCAAAATAGACTAAAAGTTTGCATAAGCGGATGTGGTTGCTCTTATGACTGAAGAGGAGAAAAATCACATTTGTTCATCATATAGTAGAAGAAGAGAAAATTTAGCATCATCCATCAAGCCAACATCGTCCATCAAGCCAGCATCGTTCATATGATGAACGACTACAGCGCACATTAAATGAGTTCCTCATATATGAAATGAGTAACGGTTAATGCGCTAGACAGGCAAAAGCGTAACTATAGACCAACGAGTAAAAGATCATTGAAGTCTATAACGTCTTCGCATTCATTATTGATGAGTATTAGTTTATCAAGATCGTCCATCTCTTAATGGACGAATTAAACGCTATTCAATGCAAAGCGTGACGTGTGGACATCAATGACGGATAAAGCCATAAAAGACAATCAATGCCCAAGAAAGCTAAGGAGTAACATACGAGCACCAATGAAGAAATAGTCTTTGGCAAACAATAAAAGCAAGCCATTAATACCAATGACTTCATATCCCATAAATGCAAATATTCATTCAAACATGAAGACAAGAGCTATAAAACCCACAAAAACCAAAGCGCCAGAGGTAGACAATTCTCACCTCCAAAACTATTCCCAAGTTGAATTCTTTTGCGATATATTCCAATTTAATTTCATTCTAACTTAATCATTGGAGGCGCTTTGGCACACACCACATTGGTGTATTTATTTTTCTCTATTTCATATCTTATTGCAGGTTCATCTCTGGATGAATCCAACGCCTTCGTCCATCTTTATTGACAAGGAGTTCAACTGATGATTTTTTACATCATCAGCTATAAAGCTAGAGAAAAACAGCACCAAAAGCTATAAAGCCAGAGAAGAACAGCACCAAAAGGTTTGTTTTTGGACGAAGCCAATGCCTTCATCCATCTATATTGATGAGGAGTTCAACTGATGATTTTTTGCATCATCAATGACAATAATGTCCTACCTTCACAAAATGTTAAGTTTACTTATAGCTGGAGGATTGTGGTGTTGGTGGAGGATTCTTGAAATCACAACTAGCGTAGTTTTCTTAACTTTATGTTTGGCTAAGGCGACATGGTGTTCGCACCCTTCAATCTTGTTGCATTTTAACGTCATTCCTTTAGTAGACAAGGGCATTAAATGCTAACCTGACATGGAAGGTTGCCCCCAAAGTATTTTGTAAACTCAAATTAGCCTCAATAGTAGAGAAAATATTTTCACAATTATTATTTACCATAGAAAAAAAAAATCAAATTTTCTATAGTTCACACAACAAGGAAAATAGCATTTACTAAAATATACAGAGGACTCAAAAATTAATCAATCAATTTTTAAATAAAGTTGAGTACCCAATTTAGCAAAGTGTATGCATGTTGTGTATGAATGCAAAAACATAAAGGAAACAATGCAATGCATGTGAATCCAATCACAAATGATGCATGAAAAAAAAAACTAATAAGTCAAGAACCTAAAAATTGAAAATTTTCTAGTTTCAATCGGTTGAAACAGCTAAAAATTTTAAAACCTAAAAATCTGAAAATTTTTATGTTGAAAATAACTTTTAAAAGCAATTTTTAAGACTCAATGCAGGTGCACATGATCCAGAAAATTTTTAGTAACAAGATGCCTCAAATCCTCACTTTAAAACCAATCAAGAAGTTAAAATCACATAATAAAAACTTCTAAAACATTTTTTTTTAAAATCTCCCAACCAAAACATAAATATGCATGTACACACCAGATTCTATGCAATTAAAGATGGCTAGATTAGACAACACATACAGTCTTACATACTTGATTTAGCAAAGATTTGCACGTAGTGTGTGTAACTAGTAAGCATATAAAACAAAAAATAGGTGATATGTAGATAGTATTCAAGCAAATTTTCTACACTATCAATCACATTGGTTTGAAAGTGACTATCACCTAAAAAGTTACATTATATAACTCACACATCTCCTAGAAAACACGCTTGCAATCATGTAAAAGCTTTTGATTCCTTTTTATTTTTGCTTCTTTTTTTTCCCTATTTGAGCACAATAAAAGATATTATGCACGGGCATATAGGAGATAGAAAAGAAAAAACCCTTGTTACATATTCCTTTTTTATTATTTTTTTATAAAACATCTCGTTTTATCTTGTTGAGCATGGTTTTAATGATTTGCACACAAGTGTTAATGATTGACGAGTAACAGTGGTGAGATGATTATTTATACATTTCTCCTAGGATTTTCTAGTCCAAACGATCAAAATATGTAACATCAAAATCAAGATCGTTTATTTAAAGACTAAACAAATCAGATAGTAAAGCATAATGTAGCACAAACTAGTAAAGTGCAAATACAAAGTTTATCAAAGCTAAATAAGGTACACAGTCATGAATGCAAAGTTTCATTGACCAATCTTAATCACACACTAAATGGTGTGTAATGCAAAATAAAATTTTAAAAAAATCTTTTTATGTCTTTATAATATGACCAAAAATCAAAAGGCACTCATTATGACAAATGAATAAAATGCAAAAGCGATACATGACAACATGTAAATGCATAAATGGTTACCTTAGTAAGTGCATAGACAATGCTCAACTAAGCTATAGATGGTACACAAACACGAAATATCAATTTCTTAATTAACTCATTAGTACATGTACTATCTAGTACATACTCACACAAAATAACTTTCTATGTTTCTCCACTATATCAAGCATGTTCTAAGTCAAGAGGAAGATAATATAATTCATGTAATCCTCAAGAAAACTAAAACATGACACAATTTTTTTTTTTGTTGGTCTTTTTGAAAATTTTCAATTTTTTTGGATTTTTTTTTTGAATAATCAAAACAAACTGAAAACAAAACAACCAAAAACCGAAAAAAACATGTCCACAAATAATTGAAAGAATTAAATTAAGGACAAGTAAACAACACTCACTTTATATAGAAAATCTTTTCTCACCCATATAGCACGCGTCTTTGGTTTTATAGGTGAAAAACCATGAGAAATAGTGTTTAAGATATTACACAATTCTTTTGAGAGAGATAGAAATCCTATAATTTTCTTTCATAAGCCAACAAGCTTAAATTTTTCAAAAGCATATGAAACAATTTTTCAAGACTTATGGTAGGAGAAATATCATCACATATCCTAGACTGAAACATATAATGCTTAGTGTTAGTGCAAACACAATGAAAATGGAAAAAACATGAAGAGAAACTGAATAATACTTCTTATTTTTTATTAGTTTAAAGAAAGAGATTACACAACACTATTTGGACTGAGGCGCGGCACTCGCTCTCTTTAAAGAGATTTAAGCCCTTGGTTGGTTAAACTTTGTAGCCGGTGCAGACCGTCTCTGACTTGTCTCCCCCAGGATACAACAACCCAACAAGTGTCGTATGGCTAGAACAACCTCTGCACAAAGTGTTCAAGCCCAAAGCTCCACCAGAAAGAACATCCCTCCTTGCCAAGAATCTCTCTATTTTTTAGTGTATATTGCAGTAACTTGGATTGTGTCTGAATGGGTCTATTTATAGGCTCAATAGGCCTCACGAAATTACTACCCAAATTAATATGATTAATTAGGTCCATTATTCTGATATAGTGGATGTTACAAGATTAAATGTTGGATATTATTCTGATGGGCTAGAGTTACACAATTAATGGTGAGATAATGAGTTTTCTGAATAATGAAAAGGCCCAAACGGATAGTCCATTAAGTGGGTTAATGGCTCATTATTTTCCATAATAAAAATGTAATATTAATTCGGGTCATTTACTCACCAACGGATATGGTAATTACTCTGAATGGGCTGTCAAGTAGGAGGATCCAAGGTGCTGATTCATTTCCAAATTTGAGACAATTCATGTTAGCCCATTAATCACCACAATTAAAAAGAACAAAATAATCTCTCTCCTTTTCAATGTGGGATTAAACATTTTCACTAACTCCTCATCTTCCACATTCACTCCTACATCTTAACATTTATGTTATAAAATTTATTCATTTTAATTATTTAATATTAAAATGCTCCAACACTTAGTTTCAATATTTGACAGTTAGGACAAATGTGACCATGGACAACACAGATGTGACAAACAGGAACAAATTTAGGAACATTAGTATTCCTAGAGGGGTCATAGGCTTTGGTTCTTGCCTCAACAAAGAACAATTTGGTCTAATGTAACTGATAGCACCACAAAGGTGATAGGTAGGCACACAAAAAAATTTCTTCTGTAATTTAGAAGTAGGTTTAAACTTAGGTTTAAAAACTTCAGCATTTACATCAAAACTTTTACCTTTATCTAACCTAGCAAAATAAGTTTTTTTTTTTTTTTTTTCCTTTTTGATTCTTCTTAAAAGGAAAATATAAACATTGTCAGCTTTAGGCTTAAGAGAAATATAAATAGAAATAGATATATCATTAACAACAAGTTTGGTATTAAACAAATTTTCAAGTTTAGCTTCAAACTCAACTAACTTTTGTTCCAAACTTTTCACCTTTTCATGTTGAGAAGAAAATTGTTTTCTTAAAAATTCGTTCTTTTATTGGATTTATCCAATCTCACAATCAATTCTTTTTTTTTTTTTTCAAGATTAGCTAATTTTAACCATTCCTTGAATTTCTTAGCAATTTTCATAGATTTAAATAATTCCCTATGGAGAGTTTCACAGACATCAATAAAATCAACAGAAGCATTAGTGTCATTTTTATTCAAATTTTCACAGCTAAAAGCAGTATGACACTTAAAATTCTCCATGACTATAGCGATCAAGGATCTCACTTAAGACATTAATCCAATCAGAGTGAACCCACTCTGATACCACTTGTTATATATTTAGACCCCTATAAACTCAGATTGTTTAACTTAATTTTAAGTCAAGACGTTTCTTAGTTCAATTGAATAGATCTAGGTTAAAAAATAACAATCATATCACAATAGCGGAAAAGTACAGAACACAAGCGATATAATGACTCAAGAAAACCAATTAAACAATCCAGTTTCAAACTAAAAAACCTGGGGAGGATTTAATCTAAACAATCCACAAGGCAACAATTCACTAATAGAATGAAAGTTTTTACAATAGACTTAACTCTAAATCTACTGCTACCTCTTGTAGTACTTACTCATGTGACTACACGTAACTCCGAATCCACAGACTTTTCTATTATGAATTTGTAGCACAAAACACTCTAATTTGTGACTTTGAGAACCCCACTCAAAGGTTTAGATCATCAACTGTGATTGATCTTGTATGCAGCAACTTTAGATCTACTAGTTCTAATGGTATGAGAATGATTTTTAGTAGTGACTTTGAAAGGAGAATGCATAGTACCTTTGAGATCTCAAAAGAGTACCTACAAAGTCATAACAAAACGTGTCTTAGGGTTTCCTTTAAATACTTAGTGAAATAGATATGAAACCCTAATCACTTAATGGGTTTAATGAGTTGTTGAGCTTTAATTAATTTTTGCATATCTGTGTCTCAATCGATCGAGCCTTCTTCTTGATCAGTCAAACCTAGCATGTTTTGAATTCTTGAACCTGCAACTTCCTATTTCTTGTATTCCGACTTGTAGCACCTTGAATATTGTCCAATATACTCTATAGAATTAGGAATCTATATCTAAACAAATTTTTGCTCATGGTTTGCCAATTTTTCTAAACTTTTAAATCCTAACAAATTGGAGTTAAGATTCCTTATAGATCAATAGGTTTTCATTATAGGTAAGTACTTTGTCATATGGTAAAATTACTTGTACTTGTAACCTTGATTCTTAATAGTGGATTCTTCAGGAGTGGTGATTTTGAATAATCATCCATTGGAGTTTCCCCACCAAAACCATATCGTCATGCCAATTTATTTTTTGGCACTTAACTCTAGATTGGGAATTTGGTTGTGCTGTTAATTAAATCTTGCATGTAATTGATCTAATTAATCAACTTGGATAATCCAAAAATATATTAAAAAAGTCCAAAGCATGCATTACTGTAAAATTTCCTTATATTATGCTTTTATACTCATGATGGTCACTCCATAAGTATAAGTGTTTATGAGGTGTGGGGTGTGGGGGGCAAGGGTCGAAATTCAAGTTTTTAGAAGGGAGCTTCATATACACATATATACTTAGATTAGATTAGAGCATAATTTCTATCTTGTATAAAAATAAATAAATAAATTGCAAATTACACCCCTAAAATTTGGGGTGATTAGATTTTACACTCTAAAATTCCAAAATTTGGATTTTATCCCATATCGTTTGGGGGTGTTTGGATTCTACACATTGACATTTCAAAATTTAGATTTTAGCTCCTATATTTTAGGGGTGTTTGGATTTTACCCCCTAAAATTTGGGGATGTTTGGATTTTATACCCTAAAGTTTCATAATTTTGTGATGTAAAATCCAAACACTTACAAACTTTAGGAGGTAAAATCCAAATTCTGAAACGTCAAGGCGTAAAATCCACACACTCCAAACTTTAGTGAGTAAAATCCAAATTCTAAAACTTAAGGGTGTAAAATCCAATCACTCTTAAACTTTAGGAATGTAATTTGCAATTTACCAAAAAAAAAAAAATCCAAGATCATGCATTTACATGGTCACATGAAAATTATCATTAGGGTAGTAAATTTCATGATTTGAATATGTAATTCAGAAATTTATTTCTTAAATGTTTAGATTAATATGTTTAGGATAATCACATGACTAAGGTTATTGCAATTAGGATTTCATACCTTAAACATGTGCAGGATCATTTGAATAAAGTTTAGCTCGTGTTAGTGTCTCTTGCATCTTATAAAAAACTTGTTCATTTTATGTGGAATTGTTCACATGTCATCTAGGTTAGGTTCATGCAATTTCCACGTGAAAAGTAAGTTAATTCACTATGAATGACAAAACATAGGTTAGATCACTAGATTTCTAGATTTAGTGTTAATTTGAATTTTCCTACGAACATGTGAATTATGTTAATACATTATCTTGAATCCAGATCTAGGCCTTACATATTCATATTTCCACATGCCCATGTTTAGCAAAGTGATCTTATAGTGATGCTGCATTCTATATTCTAGTTATTTACCACCAGTAATTATGACTAACTTGCTTTACGTTTGATTAATTTAGGAGAAAATACCCCTCTTCAATAATGTGAATTTGGGATTGTGGAGTATTGCTCTTATAGATGTGAGGATAGTGAGTTTGCACCTAACATTTTCTCAAACCGTAAGGCATCCCCTGCAGTTAGTCAATAAGACCTAAATTAAGTCTATCCATGTAACTTTTTATATTAATGATTTCTCTAGAATGTAACTAGGTAATAGAGCATTGAAATCTTATCTTTTTTCTAGAATTGTATTTAAGACCAAATTCATCTACTTACTTTTATTTAAACAAAAAAATAAATTTTTAAGTTTTCTTAATTTTTCCTGTTATAAATTAAATTAAGTAATAACTCATTTGAAAGTCCCTTGCAGGGGAAATCAATTATCAACAGTAGAATTTCTACCTTGAGATTCACAATTGGGAGATATTGTATATTTATCTATTAAAAAGGAGAAACCTTAACTGAAAAAAAATAAAATATAAATTGCTCATCGGGTTGTAGTTCTCACACCAACCGATTTAGGCAACTTTCAATCAATTTTGGTTGGAGCTTCAGTTGGATTTTCCCCCATCATCCAATGTCAATAGTTGAACTGGACTGTGGGTTTTGAAAACTGACCAAAAACCAACACAAAAAAATATAAAAACTCAAAAAAAACCGATGTTTTAGTGATATAAACACACAAAGCATTTGCTCAAAATGACATTGTCTATGATAACTTATCTCTCTCTCATCGTGGTCAATTCGTCATCATTTTTTTTGGTTAGGTTTCTCACAGGGTGTCTGGACTAGTTTATGCGCATTTCGATTAATCCTCGCTCGTGGTGGGAGCCTGCCATTGGCCACAAGGTGTTGCAGCTGTTGGGATTCGAACTGGGAAACAAATCCAGTCGAACCCCAAACCCTTACCCAGTCGAACCCCAGAGCCTTACCTAGTAGTGGACAAGCCACTGGGCCACACTTGGTGGTTAATTTGTCGTCATTTTCATTATTCTATTGTGGTCCATCTTTTGATTCTCTCAAGTCAACATCAGTTTTCCCATAAATTGGCCTATATCATCCAAGTCAGTTCACACCAAGAAAAATTAAATCTCCCCAATATGACTAACTATCTCACTTCAATGATACAACTCGGGGGGGTTATGAGAAATTGACCTAGGGGTGTTTCGGTTCAGTTTCGGCCGGTTTTTTTTTAATTGGCCAACCGAAACCGAAATTTTCGGTTTCCAAAGTTGTCAACCAAAACCGACCGAAATAGTTGAAACACCGTCGGTTTCGGTTTGTTTCGGTTTCGGTCGATTTTTCGGCCGGTGTTCGGTTGCAATCAACTTCACAGATTCACAGTCACAAAAAGAAAAAAACAACTGAACATCACATTTTTTCCATAAGAAAATAACAGCTCAACATCAGATTCACAAAAAATAGCATTGATTTAGTATTAAACAAAACCCAAAATACAAAAAAGAGAAAAGGTTATCCAAAAATTAAAAAGAGGCTAGAGAAGGTCACCGTGAGAATGAAAATATCAAGCTACGTGGGGAGGCCGGCGTGTGAAGGCCAGCATGTGGAGGCGGCAACAGAGGCGTGAGGGAGATGGAGGAGATGGAGACGTGAGGGAGATGAGGGCAATGGAGGACTGAGGCGTGAGGGAGATGGAGGCATGAGGGAGATGAGGGCAATGGAGGACTAAGGCGTGAGGGAGATGGAGGCGTGAGGGAGATGAGGGAGATTAGGGAGATGGAGGCGTGAGGGAGACTCAGATGAGGGAGATGGAGGCGTGTAAGTTAAAGTGGGGTAAGTAGGGTAAGGGTAGGGTTTTTATTTTATTAGTTTCTGTTTAATTTAATTAGTTTAAGTTAATTAGTTTAAGTTTAGTTAGTTAATCTAGATTATCTAATGGGCAGTGGGCTTCTTTAAAAAAAATGGGCAGTGGGCTTCTTTAAAAAAAAAAGGCAGTGGGCTTGAGTAATTTTGGCAAGGCCTAGCCCACGTTTATAAATTTATATTATTTTATATATATTTAATAAAAAAATATAATATATTTCGGTTCGGTTCAGTCAGTTCGGTGCATTCAAATCTGCCACCGAAAACCGAACCGAAAATTTCGGTTTTTTATATAGTAAAACCGAAATCGAAATAAAACCGAACCGAACCGAAATTTTTACAACGGTTCGGTCAGTTTGAAGCGGTTTTTTCGGTTCGTCGGTTTTTTGCACACCCCTAAATTGACCCTTACGATGTGATATGGATGCACTTACATTGACGACATTGCATCGTGAACATGTGTAATTATTTAGTACTTCGGGAACACAATAAATATGTATTTTGTCTCTCACATGAATAATATGTTTTATAATAAATTTAATTAGTGAGACCCGCTATATATGTGAGTGTAGGGAACATGCATTATTATGCTCTAGAACGCTAGAATCTAGATAATTACTCCTTGAACACTCTTAATTTCAAGGGCAAAATGTTTTTTTTTTTTTTTTTGTTTATGGAAAGCTTTATTATTAAATTTTTTTTCAACAAGATATATTTTGGAAGTTTTTAAAGCCAAAGGACGGAAGATTGCTTGTTTGACTGGACAACAATGAAAGAAAAGGCAGGAGAGCCGCATAGCCAACCCTTTGGAACCAATGAGATTGTAATATCACCAAATATTTTGGACTTCCTTTTCATAAGGAAAACGACATATGTGATATTGAAAATAAAATAAATTTGGCAAGCAATAGCATGAAAATCTAAATGAATGAAATGATTCACGTGAAAGTCAAATCTCTCCGATTGGCTGTGGGGCATGGTTGCTTTCCACGAGTCCTGGATTTGTTATAACGACCGAGTCCCAAAGTCAAACATTAGAAAAATGTTGACTAAGAAAAAATAAAGAAAATATAGTCAAACATTGAATAGAGAATATTGGCTGGCTAATAGCAAATTCACATGTAGATAGTACTAGTACAAAATCAAAGCTTGCCTTTGTAGTCTAATACCCTGTGTGTAAGGGATTTTTGGATGTTCTTTATAAACTTTATCCATTCATCTCTTTTATCATTTATTAAAAAATATATATATATATATATAATTTACTAATAGTTCATTTTGTTCTTATTTATTGATGAGCTTAAGGAGATTTTCATCCTCACTTTGAGTTGTAGAATCCTGCAATTTAGAGATTTTTTTAGTAATTGTTAAAAAAAAATGTCAATCTTATAATCATTAGACCCATAATATTTTACTGTTTGCCTAATAATTTATTGAATAAAATATAGACAATAGTCTAAGCATTTTTCATGGTCTTTCATGCCAAAATTAAAATTTTTCAAACCCTCAAAATCCTTACCCTTTTATGGCAATGGTGGAAAGCCCCAACTGGCCAAAGAACCTTGAATTCAAACTTTATGTTCCGTGTGGAGCCTCGTGGTGCAAATATATGATATGACTAATGGGTGTTAGACAAGAAATTGTGACTTGAACATTGTGGAAAATTTTCTGATTAGAATTTCAAGATTTTTTGCATAATTTATCTCAGAGAGGTGGCAACTACTACTATATATATCAAGCACTGTTTAAGCGGTGGCTACGTAGTAAAGTCAGACAATTGTGTTAAACAGGTAATTAATTCAATATAAAATTACCAATATCTGATTCTACTAATAAGTTTACGGCCATGAACTATTAGTACATTGTTAATTATTCAATACCAAATAACCAAGTACTTTATGTGGGTCTAAGTTTTGAAATTATTTTCATGAAATGGGTATTTTATTGAGCAAAAACGTATAATTTGAAAGCGACAATCGATTGCGTTTGAGATTTTCCGCAAGGTTTGATAGAGCAAGATGCCATATGTATCTAAATGTTCATACATTAATATAAAAGTAGATGGAGATTTTCTTCTATAATCTTATAATATAATGACTATGCACATGGGACTGTCAACTTGTAACTTTTAAGGGTTCTATTTCTATCGCCAGCGTGTTTAGAATTTTGCACATTGAGAGTGATTGTTCTAACACAATGCATGTGTGTGATTGTTTGGAGAACAAGATCAATCAATGTAAATGCAACTATCATATTCAAAACATCTATATTAATCTATATAATACTATCATAAAATTGGAAGCTCAACAAACATTAAGTTATTCTACTTAATTTTGTGTCAAGTTGTTAAATTAGATTTTAAATCTATTGTAATTTTGTGGGAAGTGTGCCTCTGATTAAAAACAATTTTCAGCCTAAGACTTCATTTGGAAACAACTTATTTAGTTGAAACTGAAATTTTTTTGCTAAAAATACCATAAAAAATAATACAGTAAAACTCATAAATAGTACCAAAACGTACAATAGAACCCATGAATAATAGCAAAAATAAGTTAAATAGTAAAAATAGTTGACTTTTTAAGCTAATGCCCAAATGCAACCTTAGAATTAAATCAAGTGCATTTAAAAATAATATATATTTTTTTCTATCAAAACTTATCATTATCTCAAATATGAATTTTTTTTTCATTCTTCTAAAAAAAAAACTTGTTAAACCTTTTTAATTAGTTATAATTACTCGAGTAAAAATCTCTTGTAATAAGATCCTTTTCCATCCCACCCCCAAAAATTTTGAAAAAAATCCTCATTATATATAAAATTATTTTAATACTTTGAAATTTTAGCTTAGAAAAATAGAAGTTCTCTCTCTCCCCCCCCCCCCACCTAACCAAAAAAAAAAATATTTGTATTAGTCCAATGATGCTCTTAAAAAAGTAATTAGTCTAATTGTTATAGAGACAATACTTTATTTTTCTCAATTTCATTTTTTATTGTAAAATGTGATCGTATAAATTTTTTTATAGATTTTGGCATCAAACATTTTTTTTTAATCTACCTTTTTCTAGGGTGGTCATTATTTTATTTTATTTGAAAAGAAGATGAGGAGTGGATAACTTCATATAAAATCTACGGTGGTCATTAAAAAAAACTTAAATAAAAAAAAATCTAATAAAAAAAGAATTTTATATATTGAAAAAAAAGAACACGCAAATACATAGAATCTGGCAATTTCCTTCTTAGAATATTTTTTTTAATTTGAAATTTTTGCATAGTCTCATTATCAATGCTGCACACTATATCTCTTTCAAAACTTTAATTAAATAAAATTTTACTTGTGCCTTTTCCTTTTGTTTGTAAAGACCTAATATATTGTTAAGGGAATAAAAGTTTGAGGGAAAAGTTTGGCTACAAATTTAATTGTAACTTAAAGCTATAACTCTCACTAAACAAATTAACATAGCTACATATTTTAAAAATCTAATTATTGAATTGAATATTCTTTATATTTTTAAAACACATTCAAATTTCATACCAATCGAATGTTATTTATTATTTGATCCATAAACTTATTTTTTTTATGTATAATTTGAGACTACAAAAATTCGAAATTTAACCATTTGATTGATAACATAGTTTATTGATGTTTGATCTTCTTGAAATTTTGCAAATATAGAGGGGGAAAAAATGTATCCAATAATAGATTTTTCAAAATTCACATCCAATAAAAAAAATTGAGTAGAGTTGTAATCGTAATCTAAAATACTTCAATCAAGTTTGTTGCCAAACTTTATTCAAATTTTAATTATATTGGGCCTAAAAAAATTTAGGATGGTCACAAATTTTTTTTAAAGGATTAAAAAATTATAAATTTTTAAAATTCATATATAATGATTTTTTCTCAAGTTGGTGTGGTCCTATGACCGTCCTAGACGCAATGTGGAGCCGCCCTGATTTGTATGGCATATTGCACATAAAGTGACTAAGGCAAATAATAATAATAATAAAATACCAAAAATATAATTGAAATGGTAAGGGAGTAGAACAATAAATGGACAGAATTGATGAGTATTAATTGCAAAAGCCATTTTTGTCTTTCACATGCGACCTTTGTTATTGGTCAGTCTTTCACATAGGGTGAATCTATAGTGGCGTTTAAGAAACGCCACTATAGGTCTGACCTATGGTGGCGTTTGGCATAGTGCATACACCTTAGGAATTATATATTAATCTCTTAAATATTTTCAATAAACATCTTGAAATTACTTAAGGTATATTAGAAATTTTTAAATAGTTATGAAACTGCCAAACACGAATTTTCTTATAATATGATTCATTGTAATTTAGCATATTATTTAGTGTTACGAATTACGTCAAGAATTTTTTTTTTTTTTTTTTGAGAATTACGTCAAGATGTTATTTGTTCCTGAATTTAGTTATTAGAGAAAGTTATTGTTTTCCGGTAAAGTCTTGCATATTTGTGATACTCATAGCGATATACTCGTTATCATGCATCTAGTTCATACAATTGGATTCAAGGCAGACACTTTCAAAGCTGATAATCTTATAAAAGAGTTTAGCTAATATATATTTGCCTGCCAACACTTTTTGATCAACTAGAGCTACTCTATCTGATTAGCCTCCAGCTCTATCCTTTTCCTTCAAGATATTGATTTGATTCCCACCACTTGTGGTATTAGTTGGTTGATTCCTTTGACTTAAGGTTCCATTGCATTGAAGATGGAAGTCCTTCCAAAGCCTATCCCAACAAGGTTGGTCTAGTGGATGAACGAATAGGATCACAAAGTGATAAGAAACTAGGATAGGATCTATCATGGATGGGTAGGTGATGGATGGAGACCTTGATTAATGTCAGAGATGAATATGTGGGAAGCAGTGTACATTTAACCCACCAGTCCAACTTAATACTTAAGGTTGGTTTTTTGTCAGAAGATGGGTTGGGTTGTTAAAATTTTCAGCCCAAATAACTCTACACGACCCATGTTTTTAAAAGTCAAACAATAATGTATTTGATTTTTTTTTTTTAGTTTCATTTATTTTTTTCTTAAGATTTTATTTCAAATTTTCAATTTAATTTACTTTACTATTTTGGGATATAAATTTGATGAAGTTGAAATATTAGGTTAAATTGTGTATATTGGAATCATTTATTGAATAATAAGTTAAATAATTTAATGAAAGCTTAATTATTTTTATTAGACCTAGGAAAATTAGTGATACCTAATTAAATATGAGTTGAGTTGGGCAACTTGATGAGTTGGTATCTAGAATTACAATAGGTCAGATTGGATTTGAGATTTTGGGTTGAAAAGTATTCCTAGACCCAATCTAATTTGGCTCGTGAACACCCGAAAACTAATTGGATGGACAAGTAAGCATGATTAGTTATAGAATGACTACTTAGAGAGGAAGAAGTACGCTAATGGGAAAGTGTGATTTTAGTTCAATTTATTGGCATTATGTTTTGGGATTTGAATTTACGGCATATCATGCAGACAATAAAATTAAATAAATCCACTTCTAAAAATTAGTTAAAGTATGTATTGGTTTTAGTTATTTAGTAATTTATCCAAACTATAAAATAGTCGCCCTTTAATTTTTTTTTTAATTTCTTATGAAAACATATATACAATTAGTTTGCATGAAAAATGATAAATTTAGAACCATTTTCAAATATAAAACTCTTTTAAAAGAAAAATACAAGTCATTGATTTGGTTTTATAATTTACCCAAATCTCCTAACTCTACAATGTAAACCCAAAATCCTATAACCTTATTACCATTCCTCAGTTTTTGTTACTTTGTTAGGTTCGGGTCAGCAACTGACTCAAATTAAAAACGGGTTGCAAATAGATCCTTTTGCAACTTGGATATATATATATATATATATATTTTAGATGAATGGCAGAAGCAACTTGGATATTATTATTTCCTTACATTTGTGTATTTTCAAAAGGAATTTAAAACTTTGAAGGTCAAAAATATGTGAACCTTACCATGTGTTCAGTTCAAGTCATCAAGAAATTTGAGTTGGGATTTTGGGCTTACCAAATTATTGATTGGGTATCCAATAATAAAAATCGATTATATTTGTACAGAAGGTTCTTACAAGCCCAAGTTTTGTTTGAATTATGCCATGTTGCACCGAGTCTAAGACGTGTAGATTTCATCTCAAGACCTAAACGGAAGTGACACAACTTTTGAAGTCACAACTGCACCTTATAACTTGCCTTTTGTAATGCACCTAATAGAGTCCAAAATATTACTTCCTCCGTCCCACTTTGTTTGTCCTCTATTCTACTTTAGAATGTCCCAAAATATTGTCATGTTTTTAAAAATAAAAGTTATTAGTTTACTAATGTTCCTAGTATACCCCTACTTTATTTTCAAAACTATTTGAAAATAAAAAAAAACTAACTAATATTTATAAAAAAATCAATCTAATTGGGGCACCTTTTTAGTTACCCATTAAGAATAAATCTTTTTTAAAAAAGCTGATAAATTTATTTAAAGGTAATTTTGTAAACTTATACATTTTTATAAGACATACAAGACAATAAATTATGTTCTCTTCAAAAGTTTGACTTTTTAAACAGGACAAACAAAGTGGAACGGAGGAAGTATTATTGATACTCTCTCTAACTACAGGTACTTTTTTTGTGTGGTTAATTTCACTTATTATCCCTCAAGTTTGGGCAAATACCAAGGAGGTCCAGAAGATTACAAAACTGACCATTTAAGTTCTTAAGTACAAATGGACTTTAACGCCGTTAGTCCTCTCATCCCTTTCTCTGACTATCTCTCTTCTCTTTCTTGATTGATCACTTTCTCAATAAACAAACTGGGAAAGAAAATTGGTCTATTTCTTAGTAAACAAATAGGGAAAGCATAGAACGAAAATCACAAAACCATCAAGAACCGTGACAAAAAAAAAAATCAGCCTCTCGACTCAAAATCCTAATCCAAAACAAAACCCAAAAAATAAAAACCTCCTTAACCAAAAACCCAAAACATCTTTTCCTTTGCATCATCTCTTTGCTCTCTCTTCTTCACTCCAGAGACTCTTTCTCTGTGTCAAGCTTATGCTAGCCATAAGGTTTCAAACTCAACAAAGGACCAATAAGACAATCAAACACAAATCAACCCAAACAAACAACCATCCAACATCAAACCTGAAACATACCGAAATAAAAAAACATTTCAAAACAAAACCAAGACCCATAACAGAGATCGACCCAGCTATTGCCGTCCACCACAGCACCACCTATCACAACCCATTTATCCTCTTCAAACCTAAATAGTTCCAACTATCCAGTATCATATGATTCATTGCCCAAACCTAAATAAATCCAAATCAACAATTTTTTTTAAAAAAAAACCCATACCTATGATGGCAAGCTCTGCCAAATTGGGATCTTGCAACCACACACCACTCATCGCGACCTATAAAACCTTTGCTTAAACAAAGAAAACCCACATCACCGATCCAAACCAAAATCACAAACCTCCACCGCTGACCCAGAAATAACCCAAATGCCAATGCTGATCCACACCAAAACCCATGAACCACTGTTAAACCATAGCACGACATTGCCGCCCAAAGACCACAAAAACCAACACTGATCCACACCGAAACCCACCAACATTGATCCTCACCAAAACTCACCAAAATTGCTTACCTACACCACCACATCGTCGCAAAGACCACGATAGAGAGAAGAAAGGAACGAGAGAGTCAAAGAAAGGTCTAAGAGTGGAAGAAGGATGAGGGAGTCAGAGAGAGTGATGAGATGAAAAGGTTTGAAAGGGTGGAAGAGGGATGAGGGAGTCAAAGAGAGTGATAAGAAAGAAGAACAAGAGGAAAAGTCTAAGGGTGAGAGAGAGAAATTAAAAATAAATAATAGCGTTAGAGTCTGTTTGGACTGAAGGACTGAAATTCTCAGTTTTGTAAACTTCTGGACTTCCTTGGTATTTGTCCAAACCTCAGGGATAGTTAGTGAAATTTACCATTTTTTTTATGTGAACTACTAGTACATAACTCAGTTGATCTCTACTTAAGCTCAATTGATTGGCATTTTATGGTATTTTTAACAAAGATATAGTAGGTTCAAATCTCTATCTCCTATTATAACTGTCAAATTATTTAAAAAAAAAAAAAAAAATATATATATATATATATATATATAGATTATGCCATCAAGAATTTAACAGTAATTAAAGTACAATGCTACAATAGCTTGATGTCATAGCTGTCTTTGCTGAACACCTAATCAAATCGATTAGTTCTTTGCATTAACGCCCCAATGAGCTTTGCAACACAATCAACATTGATACGCCAAGAATGTATTGACCTCTTGTGATTAATTGATTGATTAATTAGCCAAGTTTATTAATTAATCAAATTAACACACAAAGTACATGGCAGCACAAACAAATCACCAACTAAAATAAAATGCAATGGAAATAAAGTTGACACGGTAATTTGTTTACGAATAGGGAAACCTACAGGGCAAAAACCCCACGGGTGATTTTAAGGTCACCACTACCGAGAATCCACTATTATCAAAACAAGCGGTTACAAGTAAAAGAATCCCAGTACCTTATACCAACTTTGAGTTGAACCCTTACTCCAATACTCAATTGGACTTGTTCTGTAGTGACAATCTCTCCTTGTATTGCACGGCTTCCAGTACGTGATTAACCAAAAGATGTGCGGATCCCAGTAAACGACTTTATCACCAACTTGAGAAGGATGTTGGCTGTAAAGTTCTTCAGTTCATCACACGATGAAGATCACGAAATTGCTTGGTCACAAAACCCTATGGTGTACAAATACAGCAGCTTCTTCAACATGAACTAGGGTAAACTAGGTTTCCGATCACACTTGTATAATTGTGCTCTTGTTCAACTGTGCAACTTCTGACGGCCCTTAAAATAATCCTTATATATGTTTAGGGTTGTGAGAAAAGAAAGCCCAAACATACATTCACGAATTGGATGAAAATCAAAATTGAAAATCTGTTTTTCATAAACCTCGGCAGATACCCTATCTATTGAGCAGCTGTTGAGCCTCGGGATGAAACAGCTTTTTAAACCTCGATAGACACTAGCTATCGAGCTTTAATGAACAACACTTTCTTGATTCTTGGACAGACTTGCATGGATTTAACACTTGAACTTGAAACCTTATTTTTTGAAGCATTAAACACATTCTAGATTTATCCAAATACAAGTAAAGTGCATTTTGTCAATGGATTAGCCAATTACATAAAATGTTGACATATGTTCCTAACATGAATCACATATGTCCTAACAATCTCCCCTTTTGGCAATCTATGGCAAAACCATAACAAACAAATGAACATATAAGAGAAGTCTTAAATCACTCAACTCATACTCACTTGTTGAATACAATAAAATTTATCCTAACACAAACTCTTGAAAAACTTTGTAAGAAGAGAGTTCATGGCAAGGAAGACTTTGACAACCTGTATTTTTGAAACACTTAAACAAAATTCATCAAGACATCTTAGTGTGAGACAAAAATAAAAGATTGCATACAATATATAAGAATCATGTGCATAAAGAGAGGGAAAAAAACAGCACATGAAGAGATAAGTGAAAGAACTATAATAACAACCTTAAATGTATATATATCATCAACAAGTACAAGGTTTGCTATCACAAAGTGATCACAAGATCAAAGGTGCATGAACAATGTATCTAAAAGAGAAAGAAAATAAAAAGATACATAAGTCCTCACTACATCCCTCAAAAATATAAACTCTCCCTAACAAAAATCTCATAAGCACTAACTCTCCCCTTATGTATATGACTACTCTCATATCCAAAACTACTCCCCTTTTTTTGTCATGAGTGACAAAGGGTAAGTACATCAAGTAGATATCTCATCATCACTGGGCGAGCTAGCACCATCG
The DNA here is from genome assembly GCF_040712315.1 of Castanea sativa. NCBI lineage: Eukaryota > Viridiplantae > Streptophyta > Magnoliopsida > Fagales > Fagaceae > Castanea > Castanea sativa. The sequence goes on along the minus strand of NC_134016.1, from coordinate 12,405,758 downwards.
TCGTCATCAGCATCATCATTGCCAGAGCCATCATCGCTCTCATCCTCTGAAGCTAGTGGAGATGGAGAGGAAGCAATGAAACCACCCATGACTACCTGTCGTCATGCAATATGACAAACACGGGTGTTAACCTGACACAACTTATCACTGAGAGTGTCAAGGCGAGCATTCATGCGCACAAGCTATGCCATTATGTCCTCAAGAGTCACCCCACCCATGGAAGAAGAAGGAGAAGAGGTGGATAGAGCAGTGGAAGCTGGAGGAATCGCCGTCCCAGGCCGCTTCGATTGTAGCTGCGCCTCACTTCGCTTAACGGTAGCGACATCTAAAATGCATGAATCATTGTTATTATGCATATGTGATGTAATGCATGATGATACAAGATCATTTAAACAAAACCAATCCCAAAATTTTATCAAAAACCTCAAAAATTTTGAAAAATCCCAAAAGATTTCAAAAACCCTAAAAGTTATGTCAAAAGCTATGAAATGCATGATTAATGAGTGAGAAAGCATCATACCAGAAAAGAAATAAGATCTTGAGGCCGAAAAGTGAGTCCGGAAGAGGTTTGGAGTGAGTGAAAGAGGTTTTGTGAGGCGAAGAGACTGATTCTGTCGAGAGAGATAGGGGAGAACTGAGCAAAAATCTCGCTGATCCTATTTATATCACAATTCTCGATGGATTGAGGGCTATTGAGAACTATTGAGAATTAAAACCGTAAGAAATAGCTATCGAGGAGCTGTCTAGAGATTTTCGCAGCAAAGAAACTCAATGGATCGAGGAGTTATCGAGAATCTATCAAGGAGATAGAAACTTTCTCAATAGATCAAGGAGCTATTAAGAAGCTATCGAGATTGCGATAAAAAGAAGTTGAAGAGCTCAATAGATAGCCTAGCTGCCGTGAGGTGTCGAGAAGCTGTCAAGATTGCTTTAAAAACAATTTTTCAAAGAAGAGAAAAACACAAACATGAATGCAATCAAACATGCAACTCAACCAAGGATCCAACCAGCATTTCAAGCTCTCAAAATCATCTCTAAACAAAAAAAAATGCCATGCATTTAGATCCAAAACACACACACACACTAAACAAGTCTAACCAATTTTATATTTCAAAAACAAGTTAAGACAGTTTAGTGAGCATACATTAACACATGCAAACTTTGTGATGACCAAATTACTTTGTACCTGCACATGTATCAAGAGTAGCAAAGAATATTGTGTGTAGTGTGTGAAACATATCGCAAAATTGAATAAGTGTCTCAATGTTATGGTGATTTGAGATATGAGTAAATCAATTTAACTCATACACAATTTTAACTGCTTGATGGGGACTATCACCTTCGAGGTACATCCTATAACTCTCACATCTCCTAGAATACACGTTTGCAATTATATTTTAAAGCATTTCAATTTATTTGCTTATATTTTATTTGCATATTTTTCTTTTATTAAGCATATAATGCATGGGCGTATAAAAGACAAAAAAGAAATGCCCAATGATGTTAAGCCTTTTGACATTGCACTTTTACTATGCTGAAGCATACAGATGTCATTTCATGATTGATGGGCAACAGTGGTGAGATGGTTTATTTATGCTTTTCTCATAGGATTTTTTTAGTCCTTTCTATCAAAAAGAGTAATACGAGTGTTAAGTACGAGAGATAACTTAATCTTACTCATCACAAATAAGAGCCACAAAGTTTAGAAAACTTTGTTTCATTGGCCATTCAAGGTACACAAGTACCAATGTACACAAACTCACATTGTTTTTGTATTTTTCTAATTTTTCAATTTTTTATTTTTATGAATGAAAATAAAATAAAACAAAACTGAAAAACAATGATGACAGAGATGTTACTTCTTCTCTTTAGACTTTTAAGCATTACTCTTCTTAGCCCTAGGTTTTTGGTTTCTTTCTTAGCAAGCTTAGAAAGTGCTCCTAAGATAGATTTACCCTTATATATGTTCTCACTAGCTATCACAGTTTTAGCATCATTATTCTCAGATTCAATATTATTAGCAGGAGAAACAAAAATAGTAGTACTAGAAGAAGCAATATTAGGAGAAGAGAAATCATACCCTAAACTGGTTCGGTCATAAGCAAATTTCTGAATACTGAGCATCTCATTAAGCTTTGCATTTGAGGTCCTCTCCAACTGAGATCTAACTTGGAACAAGTCTGCCTCAAGCTTCTTGATCTTCTCAGCCAAGAAATTGTTTTCAAACCTCAGTGCTCCAATAGTCTAATTGGCTTCATCAAACTTTGTAGAGAGTTGCTCTCGTTCAAGCTCCACATCATTGAGCTTCTTGGTGGCCAACCTATACAACTTCTCATGCTTTTTCGAGACCTTGTATAACTTTGCATAGGCGGTGTGGATGTCATCTTGCTCATCCATCTTCTCAAACTTTGATTCCACCAAGTCCTCTTCTTCATCAACATCTTCTACAATCCCCTCAGTAGGATTGACAGTGGCGGTGAATGCATTTAAGATTCTATCATCTTCATTTTCGAAATCATCCTCAGGTTCGATGTCACTCAAAGTTGCAACAAGTGCCTTACTTTTTCCAATGAACTTGAGATAAGTAGGGAACTTGTTTAATGTGACCGAAACCTTGACACCTAAAACACTTGGGTCCTGAGGAAACAGTGTATTGATCGTCATCCCTAGCATCCACATCATTGAGCTTCTTGGTGGCCAACCTATACAACTTCTCATGCTTTTTCGAGACCTTGTATAACTTTGCATAGGCGGTGTGGATGTCATCTTGCTCATCCATCTTCTCAAACTTTGATTCCATCAAGTCCTCTTCTTCATCCACATCTTCTACAATCCCCTCAGTAAGATTGACAGTGGTGGTGAAGGCATTTAAGATTCTATCATCTTCATTTTCGAAATCATCCTCAGGTTCAATGTCACTCAAAGTTGCAGCAAGTGCCTTACTTTTCCCAATGGACTTGAGATAAGTAGGGCACTCTTGTTTAATGTGACCGAAACCTTAACACCCGAAACAGTTGGGTCCTGAGGAAACAGTGTATTGACCATCATCCCTAGCATCCTTCTTCACTTTGTCTTGACTCTTAGACTAAGAAGAACTTGATTGCCTTCGGTCCTTGTTGAATTCCTTCGCATTAACATTCTTCATGAACTTCTTAAATTGTCTGGTGATGTAGGACTTCATTTTAGAATCTTCATCGTCTAAAGACTCATTCGTGTTACTGCTCTTTGCCTTTAGTACCATGCTCTTGCTCTTGCTCTTGCTTGACTTCCTGATCCTAGACAAACCCAACTCATAGGTCTGCAGATTTCCAACTAGCTCTGTCAATGGAATTTTGTCAATATCCTTTGACTCCTCAATCGCAGTGATCTTAACATGGAATCTCTTGGGCAGAGATCTGAGCACTTTTCTCACAATCTTGGGTTCAAGAATGGTTTCCCTAAAATTAAAAGCTGAGTTTACTATGTCCTTAAGCCTGGCATAAAACTCATCAAACAACTCATCTTCCTCCATCTTAATCTCTTCAAAGCTTATAGTGAGCCTTTGTAGCTTCAAATCCTTGACAGCCTTGGTTCCCTCATAGGTTATCTAGAGAATGGTCCATGTTTTCTTTGTAGTTTGAGTGGAGGATATCTTCTTAAACTCCTCATTTGTGACTGCACTGAATAAGGCATTCAATGCCCTACTATTGAAGTTTGCCGCCTTGATCTTAGCATCATCCCAATTGGCCGACGCTTCCTTCGGCTTGGTCTAGTCTATCTTCATAGCTCGCCACACTTTCTCATCTAAAAATTGCAAGGAAACTCTCATGCGTACTTTTCAGTATAAATAGTTAGTACCATCAAATAAAGGAGGTACAATAAGTGACTGTCCTCTATCCATAACAAGTAGGGGTCAATGGATCACATAGCAAAGATTAAACCCTAATCAGAGTGTGCCTGCTCTAATACTACTTGATAGGCCAAGAATGTATTGATCCATTGTAATTAATTAATTGATTAATTAGCCAAGTTTATTAATTAATCAAATTAACATGCAAAGTACGTGGCAGCACAAAAAAATCACCAACTAAAATAAAATGCAAAGGAAAATAAAGTTGACACAGTGATTTGTTTACGAATGGGGGAAACCTACACAGCAAAAACTCCACCGAGTGATTTTAAGGTCACCACTCCTAAGAATCCACTATTATCAAAACAAACGGTTACAAATAAAGGAATCTCATATCAATCTACAGTTGAACCCTTACCCCAATACCCAATTAGACTTGTTCTGTAGTGACAATCTCTCCTTGTATTGCACGGCTCCCAGTTCGTGACTAAGCAAACGATGCGCAAATCCTAATACGTGACTTTATCACCAACTTGAAAAGGATGTTGGTTGCAAAGTTCTTTAGTTCAACACACGATGAAAATCACAAAATTGCTTGGTCACAAAACCCTACGGTGTATAAACACAGCAGCTTTTTCAAAATGAATTAGGGCAAACTAGGTTTCCGGTCACACTTTCTTCACACTTGTGCAATTGTGCTCTTGTGTAACTGTGCAACCTGTGACGGCTCTTAGAATAATCCTTATATATGTTTAGGGTTGTGAGAAAAGAAAGCTCAAACATACATTCACGGATTGGATGAAAATCAGAACTGAAAATCTATTTTTCATAAACCTCGACTGTCTATTGAGCAGCTATCGAGTCTCGGGATGAAACAACTTTTTAAACCTCGATAGATACTAGCTGTCGAGCTTTAATGAACAACACTTCTTCACTTGATTCTTAGACAGACTTGCATGGCTTTAACACTTAAACTTGAAAACTTGGTTCTTGAAGTATTAAACACATTCTAGATCTATCCAAATACAAGTAAAATGCGTTTTGTCAAAGGATTAACCTATTACATAAAATGTTGACATATGTTCCTAACATGAATCACATATGTCCTAACAAACATTTAATTAATGTAATAAGTAACATCAAACTATTCAATTGTAGAAGATTATCCAATGGAATATGTTATGTTGACATATTAGGAGCCAAAATTACTTTACTAAAAGCTTTATAGCTCAAATGATTGATATCTCCTGGTATTTTCAAAGAAAAGACCGGGTTCCAATCCCCTCTCAACCCCCAACTATTGAATTATTAAAAGAAGAAGACCAAATACAATCACTTATCATTGAAATGATTAGGACAACTTATATTTCACATGGTTCCTTGGAGTTGGCTTTTGTGCATAGATATGAGAAGAGTGGCTAGGTTGATGGCCCATGGATCATTTTTTTATGGGAAATTTGAATAAAATTTCATTCAAATGAAATTGAATTACAACAGAGTCAATATCTTAGAGCACACACAGCTGGTTACAATCATCTTGAATGAGATGATGGACAAAAGGAGGAGAAACTCCCTTCTAAACTTGGGATTCCTCCCACCTTTTGGCTGATTGGGCGAGTTTATGTGCAACTCTGTTGTATTCCCTTTTCACGTGCATGATTTTCCAGCTTGTAAAAGAAGAGAGGAGACTGAAAATGCCTTGATACAGATGGCCTAGACAGCCTTCCAACTCACCTGTGTTAATACTTTGGACAACTGACATCGCATCGGATTCAATTATGACATGAGGCTGCTCCATTTCTCTAGCAAGGAGGATGCCAGCTTCAACGGCTAGAGTCTCAACTTCAATCACTGAAAAAATTCCTGGGAGGTACTTGGTGCAAGCTGCAATAGTCGCCCCATAGGAGTCTCTAATAATAACTCCCACACTAGAATTCTGACCCCATTCAGATGAAGCCCCATCCACATTTATTTTGAAAAACCCAGAAGGCGGAGCTGACCAACTTCTGCTTTCTCTAGATTCATTGTGGCGTGGAGCTAGTGTTGCTTCTTTGTAATATTGCAGGTATCTCATGGCAAAATTCCAAGTTTGATGAGGGAGTTGATTTGTTGACTCATATACAATCTGATTTCTATTGTACCAAATAGACAATGCAGCCACAAAAAAAATGTTCAAGGTCCACCGTAGTTCCTTTTGCAAGAATTTCCAAGGCAATGTCAGACAAGTCCCACTGATTCTCTGAAACATTTATTGGCCTATCAATCCAGCGATTCCAAACTCCTTTAGCTGTGTCACAACTTATCAATGCATGGGAAATTGTTCCTGGTTCTTTTGTTGAAATGTTAATGTTTGTTGGAAGACATACCCTTCGTTTTGTTGCTATATGTTTCAGCAGATGATGTAGATTGCTTTTTTAAGTTTATAAATAAAGTTTCTAACATTTTCATATAAAATAAATAATATTTATTAACTTTGACCCTTTATTTAAAGGACATATTGTCTATTTTGTTGTTGCTTTAGAAGATGATGTATATTCCTTTGTTAAGTAATGAATAAAATTTCTAACATTTCTCTTTTAAAAAACCGTCTATTAAGTATTAATTATCTGATCATAAAAAAATAAAATTGATATCATGCACAATAAAATAATAAGTTATTTAATTATTGTCTCAATAAATATATATATATATATATATATATATATATATATATTTCATATTGAGTTAATTACAATATGTTACTAATTTTGCAATTCGAGCCCTTTCTCTCCCTAGGCTTCCAAGTACTTTGTGCATGGAAAATTGTCAATTAAGTTATAAGATTCTTGACCAAGAAGTTATAATTGGTCCCAACACACTAGCACTACAGTAGCTGATAAAACTTTGATTGCTACATTCTTGTTATGAGTATGGTTTTACATTGGCTGTCAATCTACTACTACCCTCATCCTTAAGCTGATTTTAGGATAGTCTAGTAGAGAATATAGTATGTGATATGTAACATATGAAGAGTTTAACGCAAATTAAACCAATTGAGCCTTGTAGCTCAATTGGTTGGTTCTTGATCAAGACCAATAAGTTGTCCTGGAACATCTTCCAACCAAAGGCCTTACATTGAACTTTTCGCTTCCCCCTAACTAATACCCTGATGAAAATGCAAGGCAATCTTAGGAAACTCCTTCCAATGTAGAAGAGACATCACCTCTTAGATGAGAAATGTTGCCTCAAAGGAAGACAAGGGCATTGTGTAAGAATACAAATCTTCTATACCACATTTTGTGTTCTATTTTATGTTTTACCAAGCACAACTTGTTATGTGTTTATTTTTTTCCATTTTAAACTTTGACTATTTTATAAGGTAAGTTAAACGAATACATGACAAGTCGTGATTGGTGGAACATAAAGTGGAACACAAAAGATGGTACAAATGATTTGTATTCATTGTGTAATGCCCATGCTTATTACTAGCCTCAGAATACACCAATATCTTCCAATGCCAATCAATGCACATGCGTTAGATATAGACCTCAAGAACATGATTTCTTCAGATTTGAATTTCACAATATCAATCGACATCATACTTTGACATGGGACCGATAATGGTGCAGTAGAAGCTGTACTTTAATCCTTTTGACCACCTGAAGATTGTGAAACCAATAATATAACAGTGAAAATAGGGATGGCAATGGGGTGAGGCGGGGCAGAAGGATGGGATCTTCGTCCCTGCCCCGCATAGTTTTGTCTTGCCCCATCTCCACCCCGCCCTGCATGACAGGGAAAACTTTCTCACCCCATCCCCGCCCCTTGGGGCCCCGCGAAGCCCTACTCCACCCCGTAAAACTCTACTTTTTGTTAATTTTCCCTACAATTAGTACAATTTTTTTAATGAAACCTATTTCATTAATGAAAATATACTTGAAATTTCAACTAAAATTTATCCTATCAAATCAAATCAATTTTTAGAAAAAATTGAATAATATATCCAAATGTTTAACAAGACAATCACACCCAAAAAAAAAAAAAACCTTATATAGTATATAACACATAACAAAATAAAGGCAGAGAATCACATTGGATAGAATAAAATAAACTAATATTAATATGTTATTTAAATAGTATGGTTTTAAGGTATGAAAAATTTACAATTACAACCGCTAGCAACTCGGGCAAGGTGGGTCTAAAATGTCTAAACCCATTCCCGCCCCGCCCCGTGGTACGGGTCTAAAATCTTGTTCCATCTCCGCCCCATCACCTTTGCGGGGCAGGGCAAAATTTCCATCCCTAAGTGAATATGGTAGACTATTTACACAAAATCTTCATCTACATTTTTAATTTATGTTTTTCTAGACCAGATTATTTAAGATCAAAATTTTCCCATGCATATTTTGATATTCTTCGTTCTACATGATAAATTTGGTGATGATCGTATATTGAATTTTGGTTAATTTTATTCGCTCATCTTCATAGCTTTGTTAATAGCATGATGGAAAAGGTGATGGTGCCCAAGTTAAGGAACTAGTAGAAAATAAAAAAGCAATCACTGAATGGCAACGGGAAATAAGAATTAATGTATGGTAAAACGAAATAAAGGTACTCCTTTTTTTTTTTTTTTTGAGAATCAAATAAAGGTCCTCCTTATTGAATATCAGATGCCAGATTTTATTTTATAGTTTATTTTTATAGACTAATTGATTTTAGTTTAAAGAAAAACGAGTAAAGTGTGGTTGAAGTTCTTAAAAAGAGGCAATTGTTCATAATTAAGGTCCATTAAATTATGCCAAGCCCTTGTGACTCGGCTAACATCTCCTATTGGTTTTCAATGAAGACATTCAGGGTTCAATTTCTCCCACTCCCAACTATCAAATTATAATATAAAAAAAATAACTAATAAATTTTGGGTGAATAACATTAAGTTTTGCAATTCCACCAAAAGTTTCAAAATCACCCCCCACCCCTACCACTCTAATCCTATTTGTATCCATTTAGAAGTAAAATGGAGTGGTCTAATTTAATTATTAAATGTAGTTTTTCGTAAATCCGAAGTTGTACATGTGTTAAGTTATTTAAATTTTACTTCAACAAATAAGGAATGATAATTGATTTTAAATAAAGTGACACTATATTTCCCTTAGATTCTTTAACTATCAAATGCTTACCATTTAGTGCTTCATTTCAAATCAAATAGACAAGACCAATTCCACTTTCCCCTCCCAAAAAAAAAAAAAAAAAAAAAAAAAAAAAAAGGAAAAAGCATGTAAAGTCATTTAAACCATATTGTTAAAAGAAATAAAAAAGATATTCTTGAGATGACATCTATTTATGTTCATATCTAATCTCTTAACAAATGAAGATCTATTATGATTTAAGAAATTTTTATAATAATTAGTTTGAAAATTACCTCATGAGCCAGTCAGGGAAGGATTGCGTAGATGCTTCGAGTTATGAAAGCATCCTTCCAAACTCTTCTTCCCATGCCATCAATTTCTAAAAAATGAAAAAGCATTCTTAAGATTTTTATTATAATTAGTTTGAAAATTACCTCATGAGCCAGTCAGGGAAGGATTGCGTAGATGCTTCGAGTTATGAAAGCATCCTTCCAAACTCTTCTTCCCATGCCATCAATTTCTAAAAAATGAAAAAGCATTCTTAAGAAACTTTAACATGTTTTCATCGTCTTGATCGTAGTCCATGAGGGATGAAGAACTTTAAAACAAGCGTATGACCTTCTTGCATTTTTGAAGAAGACTTGGGAGGTATATATAGAAAAGTTAGGTGATAAAACTGATGACAGAAATAGAAGAATAGTGAAATTGATAGGGTAATTTTGTACAACTCACTTAACATCTGTCATGCCTATTTGACTTTTAAAACTTGAGATAGGTAACGTCCGTTCAACTTTTAAAATTTGAGGCACGTAAAGCCTATTCAACTTTTAAATCTAAATTGTTTCTCAAAAAAAAAAAAAAAACTTTTAAATCTAATGCATGTAGGCCTATTCAACTTTTGAAATATGAGGGATGTAACGTATATTTAACTCTTAAAACTTGAGACAAGTAATGCCTATTCTACTTTTTAAATTCGAAGCATGTAACGCCTACTCAACTTTTACAACTAGAGGTATGTGACAACTATTCAATTTTTAAAATTTTATGCACATAACAACTATTCAACTTCTCAATCTAACGCATGTAACGTGTATTTTTTTTTTTTTTTTGAGAAAGCCTATTCAACTTTTGAAATAAGAGGAACGTAACATGTATTTAATTTATAAAACTTTTTTTTTTTTATACAAGATAGAATTCTACTCTAGTCTAATCTAAGTGTATATGTGTGTGAAGCTCCCTCTTGGAGACTTGAACCTCACCCCTTGTCCCCCACACCCCACAAGCATATATACTTGTGGAGTGACCACCGCACCAAGGGTGCGCGGTAGTAACACCTATTCTACTTTTTGAATTTGAAGCATGTAACACCAATTCATCTTTTAAAGCTTGAGGCATGTAACGTCTATTTAACTTTTAAAATTATCTAATGCATGTAACGCCTATTCAAATATTGAAATATGAGAAATGTAAGGTATAATCAATTTTTATAATTTGAGGCTAACAATGAAAAGCAATTTCACAGTAGGCTATACTTTATTAAAAATCAATGAGGAAAAACTTATTGAAATTTCAAAAAAAATAAAAATAAAAATTTGAAAGTATCTTTTTCATGTGATTTATTTGAATCATGTTGTATATATAGGTATATACAAGGATAGGTTGTGATAATGATGTTTGAGTTTGGAGAATATGATTTCATAAAGTGAAAATTCAAGTTCTGGAATTTTCTAAGTGAAAATTCAAAAATCAGTATTTTCGATCAATTGAACCTTTGGCTCGATCGATCAAAAATAGTAAAGAAAAAAATTCTAGAGTTTCTGGATGCCTCAATCGCTGTTCGATTCCTGTTTGACCGATCGAAAAGAGTACTCGATTGATCGAAAGTAATTTTTGACCAATCGAAAATCGTGATACAAGATTTTCTGTAGAATTTTCTTGGCGACTGTTCAGAAAGGTTGAAGAGGTTTCAAGTCTTGTTAACAGTTTTATGAAATATTTTAACTCTCCATACATGCCTTTTGATGAAACATAACCCTATGGGTATAAATAGAGGCTTATGTTCACTTGAAAAAATAAGTAAGTTTGAGAGAAACACAAGAAATCATGTGGTCATTCTCTAGAATTGCTATCTATAGAACCCAACATCTTGGTTGTATCTTGAGGATAATTTTGCGATAACCCTTTAGCAACAATAGTGTGGGGGGCAAATATTGTCTAAGAAAAACAATATAATGCCTCCAAGTTATCTATCTTCTGTTGACCTTGTTCTTCCATTATTATTTTGTGTAATATCCCCAACAAATCATACAATGACTTTTTATGTGAGATATGAAAGGATATCTTTTATAAGATTTTGTATATATGATTCACCTTGTGGAGAAATCAATTACGCAAAATTGACTTAATTTTCATGATATTCAACGTGGCAAAATAAATAGAAAGTTATTAATTATCAAAATTTTGAAGCATCTATTCATTGATGCCATTATACTCATGTAACGTCGGTTTAATTTTTTAAATTTAAGTCATGTAACACCTATGTTAGGTTTTAGACCCCTTAACACAATATGTTTAACTTAATATTAAGCCAAGTTGATTAACAAGATTAATATTTAAGTCTAGGGTAAACAATTGTGAACAAAAAAATAATAATGCGGAAAGTAAAGAACACAAAGATCTGATGACCTAGGAAAACCAAACTAGTAAAAAACCTAGGGAGGATTTAACTTAGTTATCTTCAAGGTAAAAACATGTCCACTATGAAAGAATTAAAGTTTATACAATAGGACTTAGACCACTACATCCTAATGCTATCTCATGTAGAAAACTTACTTTCATGACCACGTGAAAGCTCCAAGTCCACTAACTACTTCTTTCCTTGAATCTACACCAAATACAAGTTCACATACTTGTAACTTTGAGACTCCACTCAAAGGTTTTATACTTTGAAGGATCTTTGTGCAACAATTGAAACACCACCAAATCTTGATTAAAAATCTTGATCTTGGTAAAGCTTTTCTTGTGTTTTAAGGTAAACACCTCTCAAATCTCACATTAGAGAAAACACAAAGCTATTCAGAGACTTCTAAAACGTGGTTAGCGTTTTTCTTTTTATACTTGAAGTAAAACACTTAACCCTACACGTCATATGGGCTTGGGCTACGTTTGAACTTTCTGCAGAATTTGTTGATCCACGATTCTCAATCGATCAAGCCTTGCAGATTTACACTATAGATTTCTGCAAAACACTTGATTCAAACTTACACTTAAATATGCTTTGAGCAGGCCTAAACCTAGACTCATTGTTTTGATCATGGTTTGCCAACATATACAAAATGAAGTTCTAATACATTTAGTTCCTAAAGTCTTAGAACCTAACAATCTCCTCATTTAGCAATCCATGACAAAACTTAATTCATAAAAAAAAATGCTTAAAGTGTAAAAATCCCAAATACACAATATTGCCCAACCTATTCAATTCAAACTAACTACTACTTATCGGTTGCAAGTGTAGACAGCAGCTTCGAATGAATCAACTTGTAAATTCCTGAACTACTAAACAAACCATAAACGCATGTGTGGAAAATACAAGTAAACCAAAATAGAACTCTTGATTTCATAAAACATAAAATAAAACACATTATAATGAATAACCATCATATAATGAATAAACATCATAATATATAAACCATAGTGTATCAAAGTTTATGAAAAAAGAAGAAAAGAAAGAAATACATCTCATAAAGAAATATACATCCATAAACTAAACTACTCCCCCTATCTCATATCTCATCTATGAAACTCCCCTTATCCCTATGCACTCCCCTTTTTTATGACATATTGCCAAAGGGCAATCATGGCTGATCCAGGGGGTGGAGAGTCATCTCTAGAAGCAGGAAGATCGGCTAGTAAGGCAACAACCTCATGAATCAAATTTAATAGCAGCTGTCCATGTGCAAACTGGACTGTAAGCACGGTCTCCAACATAGATCTAGTAGAAGATGTAGATGTAGGTGGCTCAGGATCCACAGGAGCAGTAGGATCCACAAACTCCTCAGTAGTAGGATCACCACAAGGAGGACTTCTAGATGCATCACCTGTAGAAGACTCGACTCTAGGGCGTTTAGAGCTAGATTTTAGTTGAGCAGCCCTTTATCTAGGAAAGGTGGCACCTATAGGAGCGATGATATGTACAGGCTCAGAAGTAGGAAAGTCCTCTAAACCTAAATCTAGGAGGATCCTATGAATGAAAACTGGAAAGAACAAACCATGTGATTTAGCACTACTCCAATGGACCTCTACAAGAGAACGAATAAAAAGAGTAGGAAAACTAATAGGAGTATCAGTAATGAGAGCGTACAAAAACGTACATCTCTCAATAGGAATAGTATGTATGTGAGAGATAGGTCAAATAATATGATAAGAAATCCTAAAGAACAAATAATTGAGCTCAAAAAGCTCATGAGTAGTAATCCTATGATTAGTACCCCAACTAACGGTAGTGAGAAGTGACATGATGTCATCAATGGGAGGAAACTCCGTGTAAGGATACACAGGCTGCTGTACCAAAGGTACATTGAGAGCTGTAGCCATTACCTCACAAGTAATGACAAACTCTTCACCCCTTATCCAAGTTTCCACAAAGTGAATATTGGAGTCATCGGTGTGAATAGAGAGGTTTGAATAAAACTCTCTAATCAATGTAGCAGGAGAAGGATATTCAACATCTAGAAGAGGTAACCAACCTTGACTCTCAAAATTCCTACAGATTTCAGGATTAATCTCATCTAGTATGACTTTTCTCTCAGCGCAAACAAACCTAAAAATTTTCAACTTTTCATAGGCATCCTAACAAGACTTAGACTAAAACCTAGTGTTATCTACATTAGAAGCAGAAGAGGAGGTAGTGTTTTTCTTTGCTCTAGTTTTCCTAAACCTGATTCTAAGAATAGGAAGGAAAAATAAAAACAAAAACAAAAACAAAAACCAAGGGCAGACTGCATTAGAAAGGGTTAGAGCACAAAAATATCAAAAAATTGACAAACTATATGATGCATGTAATGAATGCACATATGATGCATGCTCTAATGCACAAAAACTTGTTCAATTTTACCAAAATTACCACAATTTGACTTGAACAAAAGAGTTTTTTTTTTGTTGAAAAACCCAAATTTTGAAAAACCCACTTTTCAAAACCACATCAAATGGATCAATTAAACATTATATCAATTGGAACACATGTTAATGTACTAATTAACCAAAATCACAAGTCAATTCTAACCAATTAAGCCTAATTGAACAAAAAACCCAATTTTGAAAAGTTTCAAGCCCTAGAATTTCTAATTCTTCTCAAAACACAATATTAATCAAATTAATGCATGGGAAACATGTATATATCATCTAAGAACAAAAACCCAATGATTAGCTTTGAACAAAAACAACCCACAAATCCACAAATTCAAAAACATCTTTGTTCGACATTTTCAAAAAATCTCATGAAAAATGCATGAAAAATGTAAATAAAAAGAAAAATGAAGGGTATTTAGGTCTTACCTACACTTGAGGACAAAACCCTTGAAGATTTGAGGAGGAAAACGACAAAGAAAACTTGGATTGGATCGGTTGAGAGAGAAAAGGACAAAAAGAGAAGAAAAAGATTTGAAACATATGAAGAACACGTGAGATTATTTTTCAAACTTTTCGAAATTTGATCGATTAAGTACCAATCGGGTACCAATCGAGCCAGGCATAAAGGTCCCTTAAGAAAATCTTAAATTTTCGATCGGTCGAAAAACACATTCGATCAATCAAAATTCTGGAAAATTGAATTTTTTTGAAAAACTACAGAAAATTATGCAAATACAACTCAACCTAAGTGATTTCATGAATGAAATGCATGAGAATGAGTTTAAAAGTTTTCCAAAAACATGAGTTTGCACCCCAAAATTTCAAAACAAGATTTTTCACACTCTTTACTCCAAAATCTTCAACCCTTTGAACATATTTTGTATCAAAATCATGAAATATATAGTCTTGGAAGGCCATATCAAATTCACACACAATTTCATGTACTAAGTTTAGCAAAGAATAACTTGTGAAGTGTGTGTGACTAGTAACAGCATGAGATACATGTGAGGTAATTTGTAGATAGTAATCAATCACAAGTTCTATATTATTCATCACATAAATTTGAAAGTGACTATCACCTAAAGAGTTACATCATATAACTCCCACATCTCCTAGAAAACAAGCTTGCAATCATGTTTTTTTTTTTTTTGCCTTATCATATTTTATTTTATTTTATATATATTTTTTGCATATTTTCTTTTTCACATTTTCTTTTTTTAAAGGCAATACCTTATGACTTTTCATGTGCAAGTACTACATTTTCTCGAGCACAAAAACTTTTTAGATGCACTAAGGTGCTCATGATTGGCTAATAAACAGTGGTGAGATGGTTATTTATGTCTTTCTCTTAGAATTTTTTAGTCCTTAGAATCAAAAGCATGTGATTTCAAAATCAAGAGCATGTGATCAAAAACTATAAACAACTCACACAAAACACGCACTACATAACTAAAACTAGCAAAGTGCAGAAAAATAAATTCATCTAAGCTAAACAAGGTACACAGGCATGTTATGCAAAGATAATAGGCCAACCTCAAATACATATCCATGATGTATAATACAAAACACATCCTTCCACTTTCCTCTTTTCCTTATTTTTTATTATTTTTTTTTACTTAAAATGAAATGTATGAATGAAATGCAATGCAAATCCTAGAAACAAAAGAAAACAAGAAAGCAAAAAAAAAAAAAAATGGTCACAAAGGATTTTGAGATGAAGCACAAGGACCATGTCAGAAAGACTCAATTAGAACTCATACAATTTAAAACTCATACAATTTAGTTTCATTTTTCTCAATCTCATCCCTCACATGAAAGTAATTGTGATCCCTTAGTCATCTTTGAATTTCTGTTGTGGATTACTAGGTGACAACCTTTTAGGATTAATATATATTGATAGGAAACTTGAAACTTTCATTAATTTTTTTTTTTTTTTTTTTTAAAAAAACATTACATCCTAATGAAGAGCTTGTTCCAAGAAATAAGGAATCGTTTCCATCCAAATAGAAAAATCAACAGCTCCATCCACATTAACTTTATACATGTGACCTAAAAAAGGAACCCAGCATTGTACCAACAAATTTGAATGCTTTGGTGCATCAACATTTGCTCCCTGATACTCCAGCAATAATAATGATGCTCCACGAAGCAACTCCAGCTCACCAATCCTTTTTCCACCATTTCAAAGTTCATTCCGATTACCCCACAACCTCTGAGCAATCATCCCCACCAAAGCAATGACACCTTCATCACAATGATCATTGATCGTCATCTTCCATAATAGCTCTAGGAAACTATTGAACTGGCCATCATAATCAGGTTTAAAAATCCTAGAACAGCTAGCCACAAATTCTTTAAGCTCTCGAATAGGACCAAAATATGGCCTGACATCTCCGATCCTAGCTTGCATTCCTTACAAAGATCTTCAGACAGCACATGGCATTGCCATTGATTAGCTTTAGTGGGAAGAATATCACAACAAGCTCGCCACAAAAAAAGTATTTTTTGTAAGGAGCAGGCAACCACCAAAGTTTCTTCCAGAAACATCGCTGCTTGTTGTCATCTGAAGGAAATGCAATACCTGAACTGCATGAAATCTCCATAGCAATTTTATATGCACTACGAACATTAAACAATCCAATAAAGGTCCTTGTCCAGATCAGTTTATCAGGAGGAAGGGTATTACTCAGTGGGATGCTCCTTGTTTCATCAACTTCAAAAGGCAAGAAAAATTGATGCAACAAATCCACCTTCCAACACCTATTATCTAAATAAATTAACTCAAAATCACAAAGTACCGATGAGGAATCCAGCCTTGGAGATACCACTTTATAAGTAGATGAATTTGGCAACCATTTATCCTCCCACACTTGAACACTTGAGCCATTACCTAACTACCATCTCAAACCTTGCTACATAATCTTTTGAGTTGCCATGATACTTCTTCACACATACGACGAATTATTGCCAAGTGATGCTCACACAAAATTACAATCATGGAAGTATTTTGCTTTAAAGACATGATACAAAAGAGAATTTTGTCCCACTTGCAGTCTCCAACCTCGTTTGGTTAACAATGCCAAATTGAAAAGTTTCAGCTGCTTAAAACCCATACCACCACATGCCTTAGGCATGCAAAGTTTATCCCAACTCATCCAAGCCATTTTCTTTTCATCCTATATTTGACCCCACTAAAAATTACGAATCATACTCATCAACTCCTCACAATGGGTATCAGGGAGTTTGAAAAAATTGATGGTATAACTTGGGATTGCTTGTGCAACCGCCTTAATAAGAACTTCCTTACTTGCCTTTGGGAGCAATTTTTCCTTCCATTCAACTAACTTCTTTGCAAGTTTCTCCTTTATGTCATTGAAAGTATTATGTTTATTTCTTCCTACCAAAAAAGGGAGTCCAAGATATTTCTCATGTTTCCTAATGACTTGAGCGCCATATCTTTGTTTTATTTCCTCCTAAAGAAAAGAGAAGTCTTTAGATTTGTTTAACTGCTGGCCTAAAGCTCTCTCATAAACCTGTAGAATTCTTTGTAAAGAATCGCATTCTTCCAAAGAGGCTTTACAAAAAATAAGGCTGTCATCTGCAAAAAAATAAATGAGATAATTTGGGACGACCCCTACAAACTAAAATACCCTCCATCACCCCCATTACATACCAATTTCTTAATCATAGCAGAAAGACCCTCAACACATAAAAGAAAAATATATGGGGATACGGGATCTCCCTGACGTAATCCCCTTGAAAGGATAATATGTCCATGTGGTTTCCCATTAATGCAAACAGAGTAAGTAACTGTAGGGCACATCTCAGCAATAACCTCCTCCACCTGCCC
Source organism: Castanea sativa (assembly GCF_040712315.1). Classification (NCBI taxonomy): domain Eukaryota; kingdom Viridiplantae; phylum Streptophyta; class Magnoliopsida; order Fagales; family Fagaceae; genus Castanea; species Castanea sativa. The sequence continues at coordinate 12,387,847 of NC_134016.1, read as the reverse complement.
TTAAACCCCAATTTCTCCATAATTTTATCAAGGCAACTCCACTCCATCCTATCATTGGCTTTACTCATATCCAGTTTAAGGGTCATCTCCCCCTTTTTTCCCCCTCTTTTCTAATTAATATAGTGCATAGTCTCAAAAGCCACCAAACATTGTCAGTAAACAATCTTCCATGCATAAAGGCACTTTGAGTGTCACTAATAATAGAAGGAAGAATCTTCTTCAATCTATTAGCAATATCTTTTGAGAAAAGTTCGTAAACAACATTACACGAACTAATGGGGTGTAATCATTAAAATTGGGAGGTGCAATTCCAAGATTAAGAAAATCAAGTACTATTTTTGAGACTACATCCCCAATTAAAGGCCAAAAATGTTGAAAAAAGAGAGGGGGCATACAATCTGAACTAGCAGCTTTTATTGGATACATCTGCTTTAAAGCTATCTTCACTTCGGATTCTTGGAAATCCTTTAGAAACAATTGATTCATTGCACTAGAAACTTTTGGCTCCACTGCATCAAGTAATTCAGTAAAATCCATTGGACTTGACAATGTAAATAAGTCAGAATAGTAATCAATAACTATATCCTCCACCACTCCAATATCCTCTTGCCAAATACCATCCAAATCCATCATTCCTTCTATAAATTTCTTTTGAAATCTAGCTAAACCTTTAGAGTGGAAATACTTTGTATTTCTATCATCCACCTAAAACCAATTAATTCTAGATCTTTGTAACCACATAGCATCTTCCTTTTCCAACCAACAATTCAACTCCACTCTTGTTTTGCGAGTTTCAGCAATAATTGAAGGAGAAGTTGGCTAAAGCTCTAACCACTCCAAAGATTCTACAACTTTGCAATCTCTTTACCCTCATGCCCAAAATCATTCTTGTTCCACACCTCCAAACTAGTTCATCAAGATTCCAAACATTTAATTAATGGGAAAGCTGAATCAGACATCAATCCCAAATCCTAAGCTTTATGAACAACCTCTTCGCACTTCAGATTTTTCAACCACATAGACTCAAATCTAAAGGGCCTATTATATCTTCTCTTCTATTGTGTTCTAGCTAGCTACAAAGACAATGGGCAATGATTAGAAGCTGAAGAAGAGAGATGATTGTCATGCCCCAAACCCAAAAGGGTTCAAAGCATGAGAAAAACATCTCAAAGGTACTTGTAGATTTTTCCTTTCTAGCAATTCAATCCAAATAAATCATATCAAGTACCAACATCAAGAATTATCATAATAATCTCGTTAAAGATACTCCCAAAGTAAGTATGCAATAATTACAAAGACCATATGCCATAAAAGAATGGAAGACTGAATAAATATAATTACATATCATTAACTTGTCCCATTAGTGATGTTGGGAAATTTAGACCCCAGTTAATAGAATTAACAAATTTTAAACCCAAGTTGTTAATTAGATTTATTATGCATAGAATTTGTTAAAACAAACAAACATCAATATCATGTCAAAACTAAGTGCAGTGGAAAAATAAATAAGAGAAGATATGATGACCCAGGAAAACCAATGAAACCAACCAGTTTCACAATAAAAAACCTAGGGGGAAACCTTCCCGAAAAGCAATCCACTATAGTAAAAAGAAGTTTCAGATCTAGTACAAAATCTTTCTCCCTAGACTCTACAATCTCCGTAAATGAACTCACAGCAGAAACCTTCTACCACTTCAGAACCTCTGAACTCTTCAATATATGAACGCCACCCTTTAATGTACGAATCTCAGTACGTGACAAACCAATTGCGCGGATCCCCGTATGCGACTTCAATCACCAACTAGAGAAGAAGATGTTGGTTGCAAAGTTCTTTACTTCATCAACAATGAAGATCAAGAAGCACTTGGTTACAAAATCCTAAGGCGCAAAGACACAGTAGCTTCTTTCAAAGAGAATAAGGCTTCAGTCACCTTTTGCATATGTTCTCCTTCTATTCTCTTATGTGACGGCCTCTAAAATAAGTCTTATATATGCATAGGGTTGTGAGAAAAGAAACCCTACACAAATACAAATGCCTGGCCCAAAAATCAAATCTGAAAATTCTGATTTCCGTAACCTCAATAGATAGCATCAATAGATAGCATCTGTCGAGCCTCATTAAACCTCGATAGATATCTGTCTGTCGAGCAGCTGTCCAGCAGGTGTCCAACTTTAGTAAACACATTTTCTTCACTTGTTTCTTGGTCCAATCTTCATGGCTTTAATACTAGACTTGAACAACATGTTCTTTGAAGTATTAAACACATCCTAAATCAATCCAAATACAAGTAAAGTGCGTTTTTTCAAATGATTAGCCAACTACATAAAATATGTCCTTAACAAATGAGAATAAAAGTCATAACTACTATTAGATACAAAATAATGACTTAAGCCTACTCTAGGATGTACATCATATGAACATCATCATCACAAAATTCCAGCCTCCATCATTAGTTAGTCTAACTACTGCTTGCCACAAAAACCTGTCTCAAAATTCTCATTACCTACTCTGAAAAAGTTTGTGAAAGAATGGGATGAGACAGAGCCCAGTATGTAGCACAATTAATGGGGGTGAGGGAAATGCAAGTTTCATGATAATGAGCATTTTACAAAACATGCTATAATTTGGGAATTTCCATTTAATTTATGCAAAATCAATTTCATTAACAACATGACAAGAATGATAGAAATAATATAGCACCAAGCTTCCTAAAATAACTATGAAACTATATTTTATTCACTGTGAGCCATAAAAATACCCAATACCATGTCAAAACTAGAAACCTCACCCAATGTGCCACAAAGACAGAAATGTCACCAAGACATCATACCGCCATAAACAAGTCAGAACCTAACCACACTAGTATGATATGTACCTCTTTTGGTATGTGGTCTTGAAGGAAAAAACAGGTTTTGTATCTCATACAAAACACATAGTGGAAGCAACAAACAAGGATCTATTTCATTCATGATTGATAACATGCACTATGTAAATTTTAGAATTTAAGAACAAGATAGAATACCTTGGTGTGGAGAAATTCAAAACAAAGATTAGAAGCACTTGGGAACACTTTTAATCTTCACTCCAATTCCACTTTACGCCCAAGATGTGTGGTCTCTCAATCAGTTTTTAAAGGGAGAACAAAAGTGTGTCTTACACTATCTCACACACCGTTTCTTATTTTCACTAATAAAAATTCTGTATGTTTCTCCCTTTATAACTAACTAATTATCTAATTGGGCTGGCCTATTAGGCCTTTCCAATTGGGCTTTAGTGTGTGGCTTGGAGTGGGACCAAAAGGGACCAATAAGACACTAGCTCCAATGGGCCTTGGACTTTTCCGTCAATTCTTGACAAGTCCAAAATTATCATTAACTATATTTAATACCACTATATAAATATAGTTGTACTCTAGGCCTTATCTATAAATTATATCTCAAGACTTTATTGTACCTGCAACCCCTTCATTAAAATATTCGTAGTAATACAAAGTCATGAATATAGACTGCCACTTTGAAGATTACTACATCTTAATCCTTGAGTATCCAATTTAATCCTTTATGTTATTCATCATATATTTATGAAATCCAATTTCATAAATATATACTTTAGTAACTCCTTACTAAAGTGGTTGGGCCCAACACTCTGAATAACTAAACTCATTAAACTTATCTTAAGGGAATATTTTATATCTCCGTTAAGAGATTATGAATTTCATCTTGGAAATATATGTTTCATCAACACTAAATGCAACTGCCCAACATACTGAGGTTTTGACCGTGACTAATAGATCTCCCTCCTGATATATCAAAGCAACCTACATCTCATAATCAAGTCCATTATTCTATCAGGATTTAGAGTTGATGTAAATAGAAGTCGTGAGATTTATTATTCAATTGACAGTCGTTAGGAGAATAATAAATCTCACACCGGTCCAATTCAATATGCCTTAACTCTTAAAACATATCAACATACCAACTAGAAGTCTCCACTTTCATGATCAATACAAATCATCTTAATTGATATGTTATAGTCTTCGCAGATGAAACGCCCATTTTCATCACCGACTATGAACTACATTTTGAGTTTACAAGAAACTTGTGATTTATATCTTCTATGACTAAATCACATACAACGAATTTCATGGACTATGATAATTTCCCATTAGTTCATTTATAAATAGACTCATATAATTAAACAATTTAATTATTTATGACATGCCAATAAATTGAATTTTAGGGCATAAACCCCAATAGGTCTATCAGCCCTGCCTAGCCTCACACACACCCTCAAGGATTTACCTATCCCCCACATGGGCAGTAAGGGATAATGCTCCATATAGTACCTCTTTAGCATGTGGTCTCTTGGCCCTGCCTAGCCTCACCCACATACTCAAGGATTTACCTTTTCCCTCCATGGGTTGCAAGGAATGACGCATGTGGACACAAGGAGTCTCGGAGTCGCCACCTAGTTTTTACAATGGTCTAGAAATCATATATATAGCGTCCTCTCGAGGAAGGACCTTTAATCTTACTGCTAGAGTTGGGTTCAGAGTTTAGGTACGCTCTTAGGAAGGTGTTAGACACCCAAGATTGCCCAACCCTAAGGTTGGCCTCCCATCATTGTGTCTTATGATAGGCCAAGAATGTATTAACCCCTTGTGATGAATTAACCAATTAATTAGCCAAGTTGATTAATTAATCAGATTAATATACAATATGTGTGGCAACATGAATAAATCACCAACTAAAATAAAATGCAGCAAAAAATAAAGTTGACACGGTGATTTGTTTACAAATGGGGAAAACCTCCAAGGCAATAACCCCACCGGGTGATTTTAAGGTCACCACTCCCGAGAATTCACTATTATCACAACAAGCGGTTACAAGTAAAGGAATCCTATTACCTTATACCAACCTACAATTGAACCCTTACCCCAATACCCAATTGGACATGTTCTGTAGTGACAATCTCTCCTTTTAATGCACAGCTTCCAGTATGTGACTAACCAATAGATGAGCGAATCCCAGTACGCGACTTAATCACCAACTTGAGAAAGATGTTGGCTGCAAAGTTCTTCAGTTCATCACACGATGAAGATCACAAAGCTGCTTGGTCAGCAAACCCAATGGCATACAAACGCAATAGCTTATTCAAGAGAAAGAAGAACTAGGGAAAATTAGGTTTTTGGTCACAATTTGCATGAACAACACTTTGCTTCACACTTATGCAACTGTGCCACCTGTGACGGCCCTTAAAAAAATCCTTATATATGTTTAGGGTTGTTAGAAAAGAAAGCCCAAACATCTATTCACGAATTGTATGAAAATCAGAATTGAAAATCTATTTTTCATAAATCTCAATAGATACCCTATCTATCGAGCAACTGTCGAGCATTGGGCTAAAATAGCTTTTTAAACCTTGATAGATACTAGTTGTCGAGATTTGAAAACCAGAACTTCTTCACTTGCTTCTTGGACAAATTTGCATGACTTTAACACTTGAACTTGAAACCTTGTTCCTTAAAGTATTAAACACATCCTAGATCTACCTAATTACAAATAAAGTGCGTTTTGTCAAAGAATTAGCCAATACATGATGACATATGTTCCTAACATGAAACACATATGTCCTAACATCTTATACCTTAACCTTATTAAAAACAATTTCAACACTTGTATTCTAAACTCACACACACACTAGCATGCATCTAACATAAAATCATGAAATATTTATCTCAAAACAACATATATATATATATATATATATATATATATATATATATATATATATATATATATATATATATATCAACCTAAAGCAAGAGAGAGCCAAACCCAATCATGAAATTCAGCCTTGGTGTGATAACGATGACCACCCGAATTCTCATCAAATTCCCACCAACCATATCCGATGTATCATCAGATTTATTAACTTCCCCCAACGAATAACCAATTTCCATAGCAATGTCAGGCATCAACCAACTGAGTGGCAGATTATGAATTTGAACCCAGAACATCGTCTTCGAAAAGTCCACTTTCTCCATAGGCGATATCCCATCATATCTTTGCAAAACAACCAAATGTCTATCAAAAGACCAAGGCTCCCCCATTAAGACCTATTCTATATTAGATTCAAGTTCAAAAGTAAATAGTAGTTGATTGTCACCCACATCTCGAATATGGAAATCATTACTTGTACACCATAAAGGTCTAAATGTTTTGCCACTGCATCAATACTAACACTCCTTTTAGTAAGAAACATCGCTACAAGAACACATTCCAAAATGTGCTTATTTTTTGCTAAAGCTAATTTCTTCCCCTCCTTATCAGAGAGGGAAAGTTTTTTCCAATGTGAAGCAAGATCATCCATAACATAGACTAATTGTTTCTCAAACCTCACTAAAGCAACCCCAAAACTCACAAGTGAACTAAAATCCACAAGAAAAAACAAACATCTTCACAAATATTTTTGGGGCTAGCGGGAGTAGATGAATTTTAACCAATTGAGATACATGTGAAACAAAAATACCATTATATTATAATTTACAACACTAGCTAAAATATTGTATTAACATTTTTTTTAATGTCACAATTCTTTTAAGTGCACAACAGAGTTTCATAAAATTTTTATAATATGTGAGGATGTTAGGTCATCAAAATAAAAAATAAGATTGTAAGATTATTGTGCGAAACTTTTATATAGGAAATTGGTGTTAAATTCTTTGACTAGGCTTAAAAAAATAATTGTGACTCTTCTATTTTCCCTAAAAGTTAATAATTTTCATTCATCATAATTTAGAGTTGCTAAATTTTTTAATCACAAAAATACTTAAGGTTGTGATGTGATTTTTACGAAAAAATTATTTCACCCACAAATGCATAAATCTCATACACCCTAAGTATTTTTGTAGACATTTGTTTCCTTATATTATTTTTCATATTTTTTCATTCATACAACTTCAAAAATAGTTGTTAATATGGCCTTTTTTATTATTGGTAGCATGTTCGTATCCTCTCTTTTCATATATATAAATCCATTACTAATAATAATAATTTTTATAATTATAGTAATAATTAATAATGTTTCTATTTTTATTTCTGTTTATATTTCTATTGTAGTTATGTTTAATAGATGCCGCACACCTGTAATTGTTTGTGGTAAAAGACTATCAATTCTATGATAGATGCCACCTTGAGCATGGAATGTATATATTCCTTCCCCGTTTGAGTCTATGATGTCATCCTCATGCACACCCATTAAGGTAAATGCAAACATGTTTTTGTAAAACCATATATATTGTCTAAAATGTATTCTCAATGATGTTTGCTCATAAAGTAGCTCCATTAATTTTGGACAAGTTGGTTTGTTGGGTAAGGATATTTTTACATTGTTCTAACACATTCAAGATGGCTCTTAGTGGAACAGATGAGCATTACAAATGCGGCATGTCTTTGCTTGTGCTAGTTGGTACTTTATGGTCTCGATACTTTTTTAAAAATCTTTTGCACAATTGTATCTTCCTTGCATAAAATTTATTACATGTGTAGTACCTTCACATGTGTTTTCAACACCAAATTTTATTTTTAAGGAAACAATTAGTGATAAAAGGTGTAATGATAGTTCTTAAATTCAATATTAAAATTTGTACCAAATATGATGTAGTGATATAAGTGAAAAATTAATAATGTTTCGAATATGCAGTGTGTAAAAAAATAATAAAATTGATAATGAAAAACATGAAAATTGAAACAGAAATGGTGCCATTAAGTAACGAACCTTGTTCTCTATAGGCATCCCCATGGTTTAATTTTGATCATCTATATTTTCAATCCCTTCAATTCTTTCTACATTTATAATTTAGTTGTAGAAAAATTCTCATATTTAAAAAAAATATATATTGAAATGGTGTAAGGCTTACTTCATATTTAAATGATCTACTTCATTCGCAATTGATAACATGTACTATGTAAATTTTAGAATTCAAGAAAAAGAGTGTGTACCTTGGTGCGGTGAAATTCAAAACAAAAGAACAGAAGTACTTGGAAACACATTTAATCTTCACTCCAATTCCACTTTATGCCCAAGAAGTGTGGTTTCTCAATCAGTTTCCAAGAGAAAATAATAGAGTGTCTCACACTCACATACACACCATTTCACAAATAGTGTCTCTCACATAAAAATTATGTATGTTTCTCCCTTTGTATCTAACTGATTATCTGATTGGGCTGGCCTTTTGGGCCTTTACAATTGGGCTTTAGTGTGTGGCTTGGAGTGAGACCAAAAGGGACCAATAAGACACTAGCTCCAATGGGCCTTGGGCTTTTCTGTCAACTCTTGACAAGTCCAAAGTTACCATTAACTATATTTAATACCACTATATAAATATAGTTGCACTCTAGGCCTTATTTATAAATTATATCCCAAGACTTTATTGTACATGCAACCCCTTCATAAATTATTCGTAGTAATACAAAGTCATGAATGTAGACTGCCACTTTGTAGATTACTACTGATGGGATTAACGAGATATCCCGTCTTGGATGACCCCAGAAAATACCTTCATCCATCCATCCTAGGCATAGACAAGGACAGACAAGTCATTAATAAGGGGATTCAATACCTCAGACAGTTACAAGCCAGCTATCAGACCGTTGGAGCCTCATTAATGTGCACACTAATAAGCCCTGAGGCATTACAAGAAAGAGCATTAAAACCCCAATCAAGGCCCCAACGGCTAGAAACCAAAAAAGCTATACATACACACTCATTAGGAATACAGAAGGTACATAATTTCAACCTTAAAGAAATAATATTACACTTCTCACTTACTCTCAAAAGATTTCTAGATACTAACTTAGGCATCAGAGACGTTGTGGCAAGCGCCACACCGGTGTCCATCTCAGGAAAGCTGTGGTCCATTTTGCAGGGGCAGTGACGAGGTCTCAACACCATCTAGACGAGTACACTCGACTGACGAATAAACTTCATCAGTTTGGCGCCTTCTGTGGGAAACTACATTTTCGTACTATGGTTCAAGAATATAGTTCCAGTCATTCTCGAAGTTCAGATGGAATCCAATCAAGATCCCGCTACACTAGCCCTGCAAATCCAAGCACTGACAGCTAGCATGGAAGAACTCACCAGACAAAACCAAGAGATGAGGCAGCAACTCCAGCAAGAGGCCAACAGGTCTAGAGATAATCAGGAAGATGATGGAAATAGCCAAAGATAGGGCGACCCTCAAAGGCCAACTACTCCAGACGAGCCGAGCTTAGAGCTTCTTCAGGAGATGAAGAGGGAGATGGAAGAGTTAAGGAACGCCATAAAAGAGAAAACGAATCGAAGCGTGGACAAGATGGTCACGACAACGGACTCCCCTTTTATAGCAGCAGTCCTTCAGTGCCCGGCCCGCCAAAATTTCATCTGCCTCAACTCGAACAGTTTAACGGACTTAAGAATCCTTTGGATCATCTTAACACCTTCAAGACACCTTAACACCTTCGTAGTTTCACTCGCGAAGAATCCCCCTAAGAAGATGGTAGAAATGCTCCTAAAGTCACAAAAGTACATGAACGCTGAAGATGCTCTAGCTGCGATAAAGGACGTGGAAAAAGCCGGTGACAAGGGAATGAAGGAAGATGATCACAAAGGACGAAAAAGGGAGCGATTAGATCGTCAAACTAGAGATGGGAGTAAAAGGAAGGACGGAAAAACTCCTCGAACGGTAAAATTCACTCCTTTAGTTTTGCTTGTTGACAAAATTTTGGCACAGATTAAGGATGAGCACTACCTCAAATGGCCAAGGCCACTACATTCATCGCCCCACGTGCGCGACAAAAAGAAGTACTACCGGTTCCACAAAGATCATAGCCACTACACTGAGGATTGTAGAGACCTAAAGGAGCAGATAGAGGAACTTATACAGAAAGGGAAACTGCAAAAGTTTGTGAAAAAGGGGGAATCTAGTAGGTTTAGAGACGATAATAAAAACCGGCACGAATCTCCACCCATGGACGAGAATCACACGTCCCAATGTCCACCAACTGTAATAGGGGAGATAAAGACAATCACAGGTAGGCCGACCACAAGCAGGTCATTCAGATCCCTCAAGAAGGTATGCCAAAGGCAGGTGAATAGCGTCCATAGAATACCCCCATTTAAGCAAATATGGACAGACCGAGATATGTTTTTCTCGGAAGAAGATGCTAGAGGAGTGAAGCAGCCCCATGACGACCCCTGGTCATAATGCTCACGATAGAAGGATTCAACACCAGGAGAATCCTTATGGATAATGGCAAGTCAGCAGATATCATCTACCTCTCTGCCTTTCAGCAGCTAAAGCTAATTCCAGGAAGGTTACGCCCATTTGACTCCCCCCTCGTCAGCTTCAGTGGAGACAGGGTTTATCCCAAAGGCATAGTAACACTGACGGTCACAGTAGAACTCACCCGAGACAGCTAACTCGTCAATTGGACTTCCTAGTGGTGGACTACCTTTCGTCTTACAATGTGATCATCGGAAGACCCACACTCAACTGTTGGAAAGCGGCCACGTCCACCTATTGCTTAAAGGTGAAGTTCCCAACAAAAAACGGTGTTGGCAACATAAAAAGAGATCAAGTACTAGCAAGGGAATGCTACCAAGCCATGCTGGCTGCAAATGAAAACCATACAAGGATGATCGAGGAGAAGGAAGAAGATAAAGTGGAAGTCTTGGAGATAGTGGAGCTGGTCGAAGGGGATGCAGCAAAGACGACTAGAGTAGGGACGACTCTGAGCCCCGAGATGAGGACCAAGCTCCTATAGCTCCTTAAAGAGAACCTAGATATCTTCCCATGGAGTCACGAGGACATGCCAGGTATATTCCCAAAAGTCATCCAGCACAGACTAAATGTGGACCCCGAGAAGAGGCTTGTCCAGCAAAGATGCCGAGTCTTTGCTCCAGAACGGAATTAAGCGATTATGGACGAGGTTAACAAGCTATTGTCAGCAGGCTTTATTCGAGAAGTCTACTACCCAGATTGGCTCGCCAATGTCATCCTAGTAAAGAAATCGAATGAGAAATGGAGAATGTGCTTGGACTTCACTGACCTAAACAAAGCTTGCCCAAAAGATAGTTTTCCTTTGCCGAGGATAGATCAGCTCGTGGATTCTACAGCAAGACAGAAACTACTGACGTTCTTGGATGCATTCTCAAGATACAATCAAATAAAGATGGTTGAAGAAGACTAAGAGAAAACTGCTTTTATCACGAGTCAAGGGCTCTATTGCTATAAGGTAATGCTCTTCGGACTGAAAAATGTAGGGGCAACTATAAAGTTGTGATTTACAACTATGTGTTATGTTAGTTTTATTCCATGACAAAAAGTGTTGTATTTACTTTGATTTGTTCCTTGTATTTTGTGAAATTTTATTGTATTGGGTTTAGTATTAAATTGGTGAAGAATCAAGCTCAAAATGAAGAATCAGTGCATTTTCACGATTGGCTCGCGAGTAGCTCACGAGAAGAGTATCCCGCGAAAAGGGCACATGAGAAGCACATGCTGGAAGCTGAAGAGTCGTACCAGTTTGAAGGATTTTGCAAATGTCTCGCGAGTACGGCCTTCCCACGAGATACCCACGAAACTCTCTGCCTAGAGTATTTTTAAGTGTGACTTTCTTACCCTTCACCCATACTATATATACCCTCATTACCCACAAATGTGTAAGGAGGCCATTCAGAGAGAAAAACCCTAGATAGGTTTTCAACAACACACACACCCATCTTTTAGAGAGAGAGCTACCCATCCTTAGTGAGAAATCATTGTAGCCTCTTCTCCTTCCCTCTCCCATTGCCATACCTTGAGAGGAGATTTATTCCCAAACACAACCCACACCTTTTCAGAGTGTAGATAGTGTTTTAGAGATTGGGAAGCTTTGGGGATTTGCCAAAAGAAGCCGGTGAGGGTTGGCGGATGCAATCGGGCATATTGCCGGATCAGAAAAGCTAGACAAGACACGGTTTCGAGAAGCCTTGTTGGAGTAGGAGCTTATTGGGCTTAGGTACACTAGGTAGATTAGGCTTGGAGGGTCTCTTGCTATTCATGTATCCCAACTTATTGTCTAGTGGATCGATTTACCGCTTAGAGGATGGCAGAGAGGTTTTTCGCCGAGCTCTTCAGTTTCCTCTTCGATAACACATCGCCGTGTTATATTGTGTTTGCATCTCTCTTCCCTTACTCTTGTGTTTTACTTTTATTATTTGTTCTTCATGTTTATGCACTAGAGTAGTATCGGTTCATTGTGCTCATTTACTCTTGTTTCCGCACTTAGTTTAAGTAAGAGTAAAAACAACCGAGCCGTAATTTTTTAATTTGGCGTCTAAACAAGCTCTTGTGTTTTAACACAAATCCGAGCTTTCAGCAACCTACCAGAGGTTAGTAAATAAAATTTTCAGCAAACAGATCGGAAGAAATATAGAGGTATTTGTGGATGATATGCTCATCAAGAGCAAAGAAGAGCTCGCTCACCTGGACGACCTTAGTGAAACATTTGCCACACTCAGACAGTACCATATGAAATTGAATCCCAATAAGTGTGTTTTTGGAGTAGCATCGGGGAAGTTCTTGGGGTTCATGGTGTCCCAAAGGGGGATAAAAGCAAACCCAAAGAAGGTGTGAGCCATTCTCGACATGACATCACCAAAGACCGTCAAAGAAGTCTAAAAGCTCACAAGAAGGATAACGGCACTCAATAGATTCATCTCTAAAGCAACGGACAAATGCCTACCTTTCTTCAAGACGTTGAAGCAAGTCTTTGCCTGGACTGGCGAATGTGAGGCAGCATTTCAAGAATTGAAACATTACCTGAGAAATCCACCCCTCCTAAGTCTGGCCAAGGAAGGGAAAAACCTGTATTTATATCTGGCAGTATCAGGTACAGCCATAAGTGCAGCCTTGATTCGAGAAGAGGACAGGAAACAGCTCTCAGTTTACCATGTTAGCCAAGCTTTCCAGGGGGCAGAAGCCAATTACCCAAGAATTGAGAAAATCGCATTTACGTTGATAATAGTTTCGCACAAGCTGGGATTGCATTTCTAGGCTAACCCCATCCTGGTAATGACAGACCAACCCATTAAGAATTCCATGAACAAGCCAGAGGTAGCAGGGAGAATGGTCCAATGGGCAATTGAGCTTAGCCAGTTCGGCATTGAGTACCACCCCAAGACAGCAATTAAAGCACAGGCTTTGGTAGACTTCATCGTCGAGTTCACCCTCACAGACGAGGACAACCACCCTAAAGAGATAGAAATGTGGACGATACAGACCGATGGTTCATCGGCCCAAAAGAGGGGAGGAATAGGGGTCATTATCATTACCCTAAACGGAGAAGTGCTTAAATATGGAGTCCAGCTGAAATTCCCGGGCACCAATAATGAAGCAGAGTACGAAGGAATATTGACAATACGAAATTTGCTCCTCTCTAGAGTGATTCTAAGCTAGTAATAGGGCAAGTAAAAGAGGAATATGAAGCAAAGGAGGAGAGAATGCAAAGATACCTTAGGCTGATGAAGAAATTAACATAGGAATTTGACAGGGTGGAATTCACATAGATCCCAAGAAGCCAAAACATGGTAGCAGATGAGATCGCGAAGCTAGCATCATTAGAAGAAGGATCAACGAGCAGGGACTTGAAGATGGAAGTCCATAAACACCCCAGCATTAAAGAAGTCCCTACATTTGCAATCCATAGTACAAATAGCTAGATGACCCCGATTATATTCTTCCTCCAAGATGGACACCTCCCCCAAGACACCAAGGAAGCTAGGAAGGTCAGAACAAGAGCAGCCATATTCATAATCCTGAATGATTGTACAAGAAAGGCTTTTCCATGCCCTACTTGAAGTGCGTTGATGTAGAAGAAGCCTAGTACATTCTAGAAGAGATCCATCAAGGGGTTTGTGGAGACCACGTAGGCCCTAGAGCCCTTGTAAGCAATGTTATCCGAACAGGTTACTTCTGGCCTACTATGCAGGTAGACGTAAGAAAGCTCGTCAAGAAGTGTGACAAGTGCCAAAGATTCGGGAATGTCCAACACCTCCCAGTAGAGACACTAACGACAATAGCCTCCCCTTGGCCATTTGCACAATGGGGAATTGACATCGTCGATCCACTGCCACGAGGTAAGTGACAGGTACAATTTCTACTAGCTATTATTGACTACTTTACAAAGTGGGTTGAAGTAGAGGCATTGCCAACCATCACCGAAGCAAAAATCCAAAACTTTGTATGGAAGAACATGATCCACAGATTCGGGATTCCACAGACAATCGTATCAAACAACGGGCGGCAGTTCGATAGTCAAGGCTTCAAAGCTTTTTGCTCAGGTTTAGGGATCAAGAACCAGTATTCATCTCCGGGACACCCACGGGCGAGCGAACAAGTAGAGGTGACCAACCAAACGCTGCTTAAGATCATCAAAACCAGGCTGGACGACGCTAAAGGATCCTGGCCTGAGGAATTATCCAATGCATTGTGGGCTTACAGGACTACAGCAAGAACCCTAACAGGAGAAACCCCCTTCAAACTCACTTACGGCACTAAAGCAGTGATTCCGGTCGAGATGGGAATAAGTAGCATCAGACGAGAAACATTCCACGAAGAAGGCAACGACGATCAAGTAAAGATTAACCTGGATTGCTTGGACGAGACCAGAGACAAAGCCATCAACAGATTGACGAAGTATCAACAAAAAATGGCCAAGTACTATAACAAAAGAGTGTAGCTCAGACGACTTGACATAGGGGACCTTGTTTTGCGCAAAGTCTCCCTGGCAACCAAGGACCCAACCCAAGGAAAACGCGGCCCAACTTGGGAAGGACCCCACCAAGTTGTCCATTATTCAAGACAAGGCAGTTACCACCTGGAGACCTTAGACGGACAGAGACTTCCACAACCATGGAACATTGAGCACTTGAAGAAGTACCATCAATAGATGTAACAAATTGTATTCATTTTAGAGATGTAATAAAAAGATTATTCAGCCAATGACCTAATGCGAGCAAATTTAGCAGCCTAAAAACCCAAAAAAATGGCTAATTAACAAGATTCCACACAGACGGATGTAAGTTACTGACAAAACCAAGAGTGACAAGATCCCTTAAAGGGGTGTAAGTCACAAAGAAAATGGCAAAGTAACAAGATTTTGCACAGACGAATGTAAGTTACTAACGAAGCCAAGAGCGACAAAATCCTTTAAATGGGTGTAAGTCACAAAAACAATGGCTAAGTAACAAGATTTCGCACAGACGAATGTAAGTTACTAACGAAGCCAAGAGCGAAAAAATCTCTTAAATGGGTGTAAGTCACAAAGAAAATGGCTAAGTAACAAGACTCCGCACAGACAGATGTAAGTTACTGACGAAGACAAGGGTGACAAGATCCCTTAAAGGGGCGTAAGTCACAAAGAAAATGGCTAAAGTAACAAAATTCTGCATAGATGGATATAAGTTACTGACGAGGCCAAGAGTGGTTAGATCCCTCAAATGGGTGTAAATCACGAAGATAAGTTACCGACGCAGAAGGAGTAACTAAGGGAATGAGGCGAATAGAGATCACACAGAAACAAGAGTACAAACAAGTAAGTATACAATCACGAGTATAATTAAAAGCCCAAAAACAATGGGCAAACACCATCATTTTCATACTAAAAATTAAAAGCCCATAAACACGAGACTAAAAACATTATTCTTAAATTAGAAATTTTGTTCTGGAAATAGAATTAAAAAAGCCCAAAACACATTGGGCACCCAAAAAAATATATATACATGTGCAAGAAGTCATAGACAAAATAGGTTCAGGCACCAGCAGTAGCAGAGGGAAAAAGGCCACTTCTAGGAGCATTACCTTCAGGTGCATCACCCTCAGGAGCCGTGGACTAAGAGGCTTCATTAGCTGCCATCTCTCTATCCACCTCTTCTAGATCCAAATTCTCGAGATCCACTCCTGTAGGGTGCTTGACGAGGTATCGCCTCAGGAGCTCAAAACCCTTATAATACTAACTAAAGAGCATTGTGTTGTACTCCTCAGTCTGGTGAAAAGCCTCAACGGCCTTAGCAGCAATGGTCTTGAGTTTCTCCCTCGCAACTAGAAGTTGCTCATCTTTCTCTAAAGTCAGTTATTGCTCAGCTCTGAGGTCGTCCCCCAAGGTTTTGACCTTCTCCTTAACGATGTTGGCCTCGTCCATCACTTTGATCAAGTCCTTCTACAGTGTGGAGTTCTCTGCCTCTAGAGCCTTCATTTTGGAAACCGCTAATACGACCTTGGGCTCTTGAGTAAGGAACTTCGAGGTAATATGAAGACTCTCCCCCAACACCTGTAAAAGAAGAGTGAGGCCTTGCCAAAAAAAAAAAGAGGAATGAAGGATGAAATGACGAGCACTTTACCTGGATGAGTTAGTGGATATGACAATCCATAACCTCGTTAGAAGGCATACTGGAGAAAACCTGCAGCTCCTTAGGAGTGACGACCTCATATGCCCTCTCTACCGCAAGCCTGGCATCATCCAAACATTAGAAGGATGAGAATCTGCCTTCTCCTTCCCCTTGTCTTTCAACTGTGGTCTCTTTAAGATAGGGGTGACCTCTTCAACTGAGGTGGCTGGAGAAGTGGTCCTCGGCGTCTCAGTGCCAGGGGCAACTGGAATGACGGAGACTCCCTTCTCTACCACCCGCACTGCTCTCTTCCCTAGATTAGACAGTGGCTCATTTTTCTTTAACCTCATTTTTGTGTACATATCCTTGTTAAATTTGGTCGTCATTCCTACAAAGAGGAAAAACCCGTTAAAAAAAAAAGAAAAAAAGAAAGAGAAGATAAAGTTAATAACGAACTGAGCTCACTTTTTCTCTCCTCTCTCTCAATAGTCCGCAGGACGAAGGCAGAAGGCTCTAGCCCAAGACAATGCAAAGCCAAAGTGCGAGAATCAATCAAATCGTTGAAATTGTCAATTGACTTCGCGTACTCGATAGCAGCTTCAACACGATTCTTATACCTACTCTTAAGTTTGGGCCATTTTTTCACTGTATGAGACAACAAACAGGAGAGTTAATGGCAACAGAATGTAAAAATAAATAAATGAAGTGCAAAATACTAACAGGAATGATGATGCACCTAAACTCGGGGTTCTCCACTAACAGAGAAACCTAGGGAGATCACCCCACACCTCGTCAGAGGGAGTCTCCCATTCATCCCCGGACACAAAAAAGAAGCGAGACTTCCAATATTTTAAATGACAAAGGCAGGTCCCTAACAATCCTGGTTCTCCACTCCCAAGGTACCAACTCATAGTACCCATGCTCCTTGGACTCCTTTAGACGAAACAAATAAACAAGCTCGTCCACCTTGATCATATCCCCTTTAGTAGCGGCCAGCCATATTTCCATACAACTGATCACTATCCTCCAAGAATTGGGCATAAGTTGCCCAGGAGCAATGCCGAAGCGGCCTAGGAGCTCCATAATGAAAGGATGGACGGGGAATCTGAGTCCACTTAAGAAGGCAGCCTCGTAGAAGCATACCTCCCCAGGCGAGAAGTGGCAAGCTCGTTCTTCCTCGTGAGGAAGACGAACCCTAACCCTATCAGGAAATTGGAATCTATCCTTGAATCTAGAGAGCATCTCGCTGTCTAAGCCACACATCTCCCCGAGGGCATGGAAAGCCTTAACTTCACAAGGGACGGAGACGATGGTATCTCCCTCCACAGGGTCGTCGCTAGACGACAACCCGGTCTCAAGTTCACTTGATCTCACCTTAAACATTGCCCCTCTCTCACTCACCAAACTCTCAAACCGATTGATCGATTGACAAAGCACAGGAGATAACTCACCCAAAACAACACCTAAACCACTACCCCCAAAAACAAAATTCTCAACCAAAGGGAGAAAAGCACGGGAAGTACCTAAAGAAGCCCCTAAACGTGTAAAAACGAAGGAAACCGAGGGGCAAGCTACCCTAACCTCAGCGCTATTGACCATGAAAACCAAGAAATGGAAAGAAAGAGATGAAGCCTAAAAAGCCCAGAAAGCCCAGAAACAAACACACAAAGGAAGAGAGAAAAAAGAAATCAGAAATTCGCCATAATCCATGTCGTAAAAGAAAAAAGGAAGGGAAGAAAGGCATACCTCAAAAGGAAAATGCAGAGAGAGAAGTTTAAAAACCAAAGCACAAAAAACTGAAATCCAACGGAAAAACCAAGAGTCACACAATTGGCACATTAACTGAACTAGCCAAAACGCGCCACGTGGCCACGATGTACGAGGCACCGCCACTACGCATTAAAGGTGGAGCAAAACCCCAAGAGCCACGCCTAGTCAGAAGACCTTTTGTGTTTTGATGGTCGTCCTGACACACCACAACGACCACAAAACTTGGGGGGCAGCTGATGGGATTGATGAGATATCTCGTCTTGGAAAACCCCAAAAAATACCTTCATCCATCCATCCTGGGCATAAACGAGGACAGACAAGTCATTAATAAGAGGATTCAATACATCAGACAGTTACAAGCCAACTATCAGACTGTTGGAGCCTCATCAATGTGCACACTAATAAGCCCTAAGGTGTTACAAGAAAGTGAATTAAAACCCCAATCAAGGCCCCAACGGCTGGAAACCAAAAAAGTTATACATACACACTCATTAGGAATACAGAAGGTACATAATTTCAGCCCAAAAGAAATACTTTTACACTTCTCACTTACTCTCAAAAGATTTCTAGATACTAACTTAGGCATCAGAGACGTGGCAGGCGCCACACTGGTGTCCATCTCAAGAAAGCTTTGGCCCATTTTGCAGGGGCAGTGACGAGGTCTCGGCACCATCTAGACGGGTACACTCGACTGACGAATAGACTTTATCAACTACATCTTAATCTTTAAGCACCCAGTTTAATCTTTTAAGTTATTCATCATATACTTATGAAATCCAATTTCATAAATATATATTTTAGTAACTCCTTACTAAAGTAGTTAGGCCTAACACTCTGAATAACAAAACTCATTAAACTTATCTCAAGGAAATATTTTGTATCTCTGTTAAAAGATTATGAATTCCATCTTAAGAATATATGTTCTATCAACACTAAATGTGGTTGCCCAACATACTGAGGTTTTGATCGTGACTTTTAGATCTCACTCCTAATATATCAAACAGCCTACGCCTCATGATCAGGTCCATTATTCTCTCAAGATTAAGAGTTCATGTAAATAGAAGTTGTGAGATTTATTATTCATTTGACAGTCATTAAGAGAATAATAAATCTCACAGCGGTTCAGTTCAATATGTCTTAACCCTTAAAACATATCAACACATTAACTAGAAGTATCCACTTCCATGATCAAGACAAATTTTTTTAGTTAACATGTTATAGTCTCCGCAAATGAAACGCCTAATTTCATCACCGACTACGAACTATAATTTTGAGTTTACAAAGAACTTGTGCTCTATATCTTCCATGACTAAATCACATACTATGCATCTCATGGACTATATGATAATATCCAATATTCATGTTATCATTATTTTAGATAATAATAACACAACTTTATTAATCACAACATTAAGTCATACATAATGTCATACATAACATCATACAATAGGATTTAAGAGCACTAATCCTTACAACCCCTTCATAAATATTCATAGTAATACAAAGTCATGAATGCAGACTGCCACTTTGAAGATTACTACATCTTAATCTTTAAGTACCCGATTTAATCCTTTAAGTTATTCATCATATATTTATGAAATCCAATTTCATAAATATATACTTTAGTAACTACTTACTAAAGTGGTTAGGCCTAACACTTAGAATAACCAAACCCATTAAACTTATCTCAAATGAATATTTTTTATCTCCGTTAAGAGATTATGAATTCCATCTTAAGAATATATGTTCCATCAACACTAAATATGGTTACCCAATATATTGAGGTTTTGATCGTGACTTTAGATCTCACTCCTAAGCAACCTACACTTCATGATCAGGTCCATTATTCTCTCAGGATTAAGAGTTCGTGTAAATAGAAGTCATGAGATTTATTATTCATTTGATAGTTGTTAGAAGAATAATAAATCTTACAACGGTCCAGTTCAATATGTCTTAACTCTTAAAACATATCAACAAATCAATTAGAAGTCTCCACTTCCACGATTGAGACAAATCATCTTAGTTGATATGCTATAGTCTTCGCAGATGAAATGCCAAATTTCATCACCGACTACAAACTAAAATCCATGAGTTTACAAAGAACTTGCAATTGATATCTTCTATGACTAAATCACATAAATCACATACTATGCATCTCATGGACTACATGATAATGTCCAAATATTCATAATACTATTATTTTAGATAATAATGAAACAATTTTATTAATCACAACATTATGTCATACATAATGTCATACATAGCATCATACAATAGGATTTAAGGACACTAATCCTAACAATGCCAAGTGGCACTCTCCTTTGAGGATTCTCTTGCAATAAAAGATATAGACTTTTTGTTTTCTTTGGTTCATCGTTTCAAGATTATTCATCTATCTCTCACCAAGATAAGTACTCTTTGTTTACTAAATAAACACCAATTAAAAGATAACGAATCTTTATTTTCTTAAGTACATCATTTCAAGACTATTTTTTCCTCTTTAGGTTTTCACCTCTTGCACTTCTACTCCTTTATTTATTCCTACCCATAGTCTTTTTCATCATCCTAACTCAAATGCACCTATGAGATTCTCCAAACTAGGAAGGATGTAAACGACTTGTGGTTTTGATGCGGAAGTCAGAGGTCATTGTGGGTTTTTTGAAGGTTGTGATTGGATATGGGCCTTTGGTTGTTTGAGATTTTTTGAGTTAGAGCTTTTGTGTTGGGTTTACAAAGATGTGTAACTAGATTTTTGCCAACAGGCTGAAGCCATGAAGAAACTTTTATGGGCTTTGAGACTTTTTATTTGATAGATATATATATGTCACTATATACTATTCTGTCAACCTTCAACCCTTATTTTACTTTTTTTTCTTTTTCTTTTTTACTTATTCTCTACGTTAATCTTTTTGTATTTTTTTTTTTTACTTATTCTCTACAATAGTCTTTTTGTATTTTTTTTACTTTTACTTTGATACTAATGTATTGTATTGCACACGCATAAATAAAATAATTTTTTTCCCTTGTTAGTGTGAACTATAAGAATTGTATTTAAAGTTATGAATGAGGTTTATAATTTAATAGATTTGAGAAAATTTGTTAATAGTAAACATGAAGTTATTTTATATGAATTTAAAAAATCGTACGAAATCTTTAGATTTTTTTTTTTTTTGGCAAAATTCCTTATACTATATATATATATATATATATATTGCTCAATTTCCTAATACTATATTTGAATGCTTGGGAGCTTGCTTCACAAATATATTAAATACTAAGAATATTTTGAATATGAACATTGAGGATAATTGCACGGATACTCTAACAAAGCTAATTAAAGAAAAACTCATTTCCCTCTCCCTTATGTGTGTGTGCGTTTGTTTCTCAAAAAAAAAGAATGAGTAATTGTCCCACATTACTTAAGAGAATATATTGTGTGTAATATAATTTGTCTCACCCTCCCTTAAAAGTTACCATGGCTTTTGAGTAGAGTTGTAGTGTGCCTTTGTGTTAAAACCTCTTTCTCTCTCCCTTGTGTGTGTGTGTGTGTGTTTGTTTCTCAAAAAAAAAAAAAAAAGGATAATTGTCCCACATTACTTAAGAGAGTGTGTTGTGTGTAGTATAACTTGCTCTACCCTCCCTTAAAAGTTACCATGGCTTTTGAGTGGAGTTGTGATATGCCTTTGTGTTAGAACCCCTTTCCCTCTCCCTTGTATGTGTGTGTGTGTTTGTTTCTCAAAAAGAAAAAAGATAATTAAAGAAAATGGCATACCATCAGTTTGGAAAGTAAGTATTTTCTTTATACCTCATTCTGTATACTGTAATTGCAACTTAGTACCAGTTTTTCTACATATTAATTTTAATATTAAATTTATAATATGATATGGTCTTCTAGGAATGCCTAATAACTATACAATTTCAATATCATATAACAAGGGTCATTCTACCGTACCTCCAAAAAAACAAGGGGGTACGGTACCCACCTATTTCTGAGTCGTTAATTTATTTTGGTTTTGATTTTGACCATTGATATAATTTTAAGGGTTTTTGGTTACCGGTGAAACCGGTTTTATATATAAACAAAAAATTAAAACATTCTTTTCAGCCCTTTCTCCTGTCTCACGTTTGCTTCTCTCATCGTTTGCTCCTCGCATCGTTTTCTCATCGTTTGCTTCTTCTCTTCCATTCTAAATCGGCGGCGACACCCACAATCTTCAGGTTCTCTGTTTCCATCTCAATCTCCAACTTTTATTGACTATTCTTTCTTCTGGGTTCAACCAATCACTGTGAAAATTTAGGGTTTATATTGGGTTTTTCATTATACCACGTTTGGTTGGTGAGAAAAAAAGGTAGGAATCGAAGAAATTAAAGTTAGGTTTTTTTCTTTATCTGGGTCTTATAAAAGTAGTAATGTGAATGTCCACTTAATTTTGCCCAACAAACAATTTTGGAGAATAAGGCGTTAAAGACAGGAATTTTTCTTAATGCTATATATATTATATTGTGCTTAACTATATATTTTTGTTCTGTATATCTTTTGCTTCCATTCATTCACATAGATTCTCTCTCTGTGTTTTTGTGGGTTTTAATGTTTTTTCAGTGACAGAAAAATTTGGTAGTTATGGTCTTCTGGGTTTGGTAATCTCAAAGAGTCTTACATTTGTATCCCTAGCTCGTGTGTGAGCTACTGGATTTAACCACCATGTTTCAGACTAACTGGGAAGCTGATAAAATGAGAGTTCTTTTTCACTCTTCCCCTACATTTTTGTTCTTGTTGTTGCATTATTCTATCTGGGTTTCTCTTTTCTTATCATTCTATGGCTTTCCTTTGCTATTTTCTGTTTGATTTGGGTTATGGGTTTCTAAGATTTTCTGGGTTTTTTCTCCTTTTTTTTTTTTTTTTTTTTGTATAAATTATTTTGATTCAAGTTGTGCTCTTTAGTTTTGTGCTAATTTGTGTGTGTGTGTGTGTGTAAATTTGCATGTGTTGTATTTGTATCTTTTCTGTACTTTAGGGTTTGTGTTTTTCTGTTATTTAATGGAGTTAAATTTGTGCAATAAGTGATTTAGTATTTTTATTTTTATTTTTATTTTTTATGTTTGTGGTTGTAACATTGGGGTTCCTGGACTGAAATTGTGTAATGATACCACAGTTTCTTTGTACGCTTTCTATAATCTCTATTTCGTATTTAATCTTGGGTTATTGTTGTTTTGAGCTATTGTTCTTTGTAAAAGTTCTAATTTTTCTTCCCCTAATATTCATGACCCAGACAATATGTTCTTGCTACTTCTAAATTACAGGTTAGATGTGTATATCCATGATTATTTAGTAAAGAGGGATTCAAAGGCTTCTAAGCAGGCTTTTCAAGCTGAAGGGAAAGTATCATCTGATCCTGTTGGTGAGTATATTAGAACAAGATGTTGGGATGCAAAGACAAGTCTCATTTCTGAGAGACTCTTTTTTCTTCATCTCTTTTTAACCTTTTTAATTGGTTTACATTTTTGGAACATGGGTTACAGCTATTGACGCCCCTGGAGGTTTTCTCTTTGAGTGGTGGTCAGTATTTTGGGATATATTTATTGCTTGAACTAATGAGAAGCACTCAGAGGTTGCTGCATCTTACATTGAGGTTGGTTAAGAATATTTTATTTTCTTGGACATTCTCCTTTAGTATTTGTTTTGTTTTGACAATGATTGTACAAGAGAGGAGGAAATGCGGTAACTACCTGGTAAAGCAAGAGAATAAATAAACTTGCGGTTCAAAGACATAGAACTTTTCTATCATGCATTTTCCAAATTGTTTCATCTAAAGACACTTATCCTTTCAAGAAAGTATGGATTTTGAGCTTCCCATGCAGAATCAACTTGAGCTCTTATGTGGCATTAATTATGGGAAATTATTGATTCTCTTTCCATCTCTAGTTTAGTTGGTGCAAAACAAAATTATTTATTAAGATTTGTTTGAAAAACGTTAGTTCTGATCTCACTCTTAGATGTTTATACTTTGGAATCCTAGATATCAGCTAACTTTGTGATTTGCTAATTCTAAAATTGCTTGTTTTATTCCTGTGACTGGTGTAACACATTTATAGTTATCATGGCCTTTCTGGTATTTATCTTTTTCTTTGTCTCACATCTTGGAAATCGAAACTAATCTGCTTCTGTTGCTCTGTCTGCTTTTGGAAGTCTTTAACTTGGTATCATCTATTATAATTATTGCTAACTGTATCTTGCATTTGTCCTTGACTATGACAAGAATTTAGAATCAGAAATGAAGGTTTCTCTTTCTCCATGCTTAGCCTTTAGTTTTTCTTTTCCTTTCTGCAACAAGAGTTCATCTCCCCCAAAGAAAAACCTGTGTTAGGTGTTTCTCTTGCTTGACTGGTTTATATTTTTGCATTGCTCATTGACAATTGAGTGAATGACAGAATTTTTCTTAAAGAAACTAAATCATGTTATCTCCTTTACATGTCCTTATGTTAGATGTTTCCTGCCAAGATGTTTGTAGCTAAACTGATTGGCACCTCCTAGTGTTTTAAACGGACACATCTAGAGTTCAAATCTTCTGCCCCCAACTATTGAATTATCAAAAATAGATGTGCCCTGATTGTTCCTTTTCTTTGATTTCTCTTTTTCCTTGGTACATATGAGGTGAATCTTTGGCTTATTTAAGGGGTGGGGTTGTGAGTTTGAAGATCATTTGCACATCTTCAGTGATAGTCATTTCCCATAGGTAGCCATTTAAGAACTTTGATTTGCTGACGTAGAATTAGTATGCCAATCTTTGTGGAAATCACTTATTCTTTCTGCAAAACTGTCAAATAGCATAAAGTTCCTAGTTGGAAACATGGTATAGGGGGGTAGCCTATTTTGACATTATAATTGTTACGAATTTTTTTAATGCTACAAATACAATTAAAAATAGATGTGTACAGCATGTCATTCCTATGGAAAAATATATGAATTCTCCCCCAGTACTTTTGGGGGGAAGCTGCACCAGACAAACACATTCTTGCATTATTCTCGTCATCAATTTTTACTACTGTACTGTATCAGTCAAAGCTTATGGAATTATGAAAATGCAGACGCAGTTGATTAAATCAAGGGAGCAGCAGCAGCAACCTCAACAACCACAACATCAACAACAGTAGGTGAGACATGGATCGATGACGTGGCAACTAGTTACAACTGTTGGATTAAATTAAAGGTTGAGATTATGAATCCAATTTTTCTTATATGAAAGTACAGAACGGTGGTACTACTCAATAGAGAATTCCATAAAAGTGCACTGACATGTGATATTGGTGTTGCATAATGTGAGGATAGTACCTTTAAATGTGAGAAAAAAATAAGAGAATTATGAATGTGATAAAAGTAGTGGCGGAGCTAGGATTTTAGTCTAGAGGGGGCAAAATTAAAAGACGATATTAAAAGTGAAATTTATCTAATAAACATTAATCAATATTAATAACAAAATAAATAAAAATTGTAAGCAAATATGAATATATTTCATATTATTAAAATAAATAAACAAAAACAACAAATTCATAGCTACTAAAAAATTTACAAACTGATGGAGTAAAAATATGATTAGTGTTACTTAAAAAATATAATGAATAAATGTTTGAAATTATTTTTTGTGATTGGTGACATGCTAATTTGTAAAACATAAGTAGTAAAATTTGTAATATCTCTAGCATCATTTAAAGATAAAATGTTGTGAAAAGTATCATAAATAGTAACAATGATGTAAATAATGATATAAAAAAAATAGTGAAATAGGTGGTTTGGTCACTTTCAAGTTTCAACAAGTAGAAGTTTTTTTTTTTTTTTTTTTTTAATTTGACTAATAATACAAAAAAAAAAAAAAAATTAGGAGTCAAGCGGGGCAAGTGCCCCCCCTCTGGCTCTACCAGTGGATAAAAGTACAGTCACATGTGATGTTGATATTACGCAATGTGAGGCTGGTACCATAAAATGTGAGAAAAAAAACAAGGGAATCACCGAACGTGATAAAAGTACAGTCACATGTGATGTTAGTACAGTCATATGTGATGTTGGTATTACGAAATGTGAGACTAGTACTATAAAATGTGATAAAAAAAATAAGGGAACCATCAAATATAACCAAAAAAATAGTCACAGGTAATGTTGGTACTACGCAATGTGAGGATGATACCATAAAATGTGAGAAAAAAAATAAGAGAACTACCAAATGTGACAAAAGTGCAGTCACGTGTGATATTGGTACTGCGCAATGTAAGAATGATATCATAAAATGTGAGAAAAAAAATAAGGGAACCATCGAATGTGACAAAAGTACAGTCACATGTGATGTTTGTACTGCATAATGTGAGAATGTTACTATAAAATGTGAGAAAAAAATAAGAGAACCATTGAATGTGACAAAATTACAATCAAATATGATGTTGGTACTACATAATGTGAGGATCGTACCATAAAATGTGAGAAAAAATAAGGGAACCACCGAATGTAACAAAAGTATAGTCACATGTAATGTTGGTACTGCGTAATGTGAGAGTGAAAAATGTGAGAAAAAAAATAAGGGAACCATCGAATGTGACAAAAGTACAGTCACATGTGATGTTGGTACTGCGCAATGTGAAGATGATACCATCAAATGTGAGAAAAAAATAAAGGAACCATCGAATGTGACAAAAATACAGTCACATGTAATATTGGTACTACACAATGTGAGGATGATACCAT
Organism: Castanea sativa; assembly: GCF_040712315.1. Classification (NCBI taxonomy): domain Eukaryota; kingdom Viridiplantae; phylum Streptophyta; class Magnoliopsida; order Fagales; family Fagaceae; genus Castanea; species Castanea sativa. The sequence continues at coordinate 12,360,932 of NC_134016.1, read as the reverse complement.
CAAATGTGAGAAAAAATAAAGGAACCATCGAATGTGACAAAAGTATAATCACATGTGATGATGATACTGCGTAATGTGAGGATGGTACTATAAAATGTGAGGAAAAAAAATAAGGGAACCATCGAATGTGATAATAGTACAGTCACATGTGATGTTGGTACTGCGCAATGTGAAGATGATACCATCAAATGTGAGAAAAAAAATAAAGGAACCATCAAATGTGACAAAAATACAGTCACATGTGATATTGGTACTACACAATGTGAGGATGATACCATCAAATATGAGAAAAAATAAAGGAACCATCGAATGTGACAAAAGTATAATCACATGTGATGACGGTACTGCGCAATGTGAGGATGGTACTATCAAATGTGAGAAAAAAAAAATGGAACCTTCAAATGTGACAAAAGTACAGTCACATGTGATGTTAGTACTACACAATGTGATGATGGTACTATTAAATGTGAGAAAAAATAAGGGAACTAACGAATGTGACAAAAGTACAGTTACATGTGATATTAGTACTACACAATATGAGGATGGTACCATCAAATGTGATATTTTGGTAACCTGGTATAGCAGGTTGACTACTAGTGGGTACCATACCCCAAAAAAAAAAAGGGGGGTACGCTAGAATTACCCCATATAACAATATTAGTAAACAAAAGACAATCAATAGTTTGGAAGTACTTCTAGAATAAGAAAAATTATAAATATGAATTAAGAAAAGAGAGCTAAAGCATTCGACAGTAGTTTGGGAAAACATAAATACTATATACAACAGAAAACATAAAAATTATTTCCAAATGAAACTACAAAGTGTCCGCACATTGCGTAGGACATTATTTAGTTTGTTTCAAATTTTGAAATCAATGAAAATCCAAAAGTATCTATTCACGTGATTTCATCATACTCATGTAACACCTATTCAACTTTTAAAATTTGAAACATATAACGCCTATTTAACTTTTAAATTCAAGTTTCTAGGAGATAGTTTCACATACACATACACTTTAGATTAGACTAGAGTAGAAATTATATCTTTTATAAAATAAAATAAAAAAATTGAAACATGTAATGCTTCTTCAACTTTTAAAACTTAAGACATGCAACGTTTATTCAACTTTTAAAATTTGAGGCTGAGAATGGAAACAAATTTCACATTAGACGACATTTAATGTGGCAAAACTGATGGTAGATCTGAAACAGATTGAAATTTGAAAACATCTTTTCATTTGATTTTATTTGAATCATGCAATAATTGTTATGGTTATAGATATTAATACTGAGATAAGAAATGATTTTTTTTTTTTTTTACGTGAATTTTATATGACTCAACTAACATTTGTTTCAATTTTACAAATCGATGACCATGTAGACAAATCAATTACACAAATTTGACTTATTTGTCTTGAGATTCAATTTGGCAGAGTAGATAGAATAATTAAATAGTAAATACTATCAATATTAGGAAGAATCTAATCACATGATTACATCATACTCATGTAATGCCTATTCAACTCATAAAATTGAACCACCACGCACCCTCAGCCGCTCAGCGTGATAGTCATTCTATAAATACAAAGTTAAGAGGGAAGCAAGGGTCTAGGTCCAAGAGGTCTAAAGGAGAGTAAGGTCTGAAGTGTCAATCTCCAAGAATAAGTTTTATACACATATACACCTAGATTAAGTTAAAGTAGAATATAAAATTTTTATTTAAAAACCAACTTTTTATAAAATTTTATTTGACGTAAGACCAATGGCAGATCTGAAACAAATTGAAATTCAGTATGCAAATTTTTATATGTAACTAGAAACACAAGGTAAAAAATTGAATCACTACTCTTTTATATATGAAATGTAATATGTTGAAAAAACTCCACCAGAGTGCTATTTGATTGGAGCATCATAGTATTGTGAGTTTCAGACAACAATTGATACATTATTCCTAATTAACCTGTCCTCAGAATGTCATCCTAATAGAATTAAAACTTAAAATCTTAAAGAGCTGCATGCCCAATAGAATTAATATTTAAAAAGGGTAGCAGGCTATCTACTTAAATGCCTGCTTTATTTTCTTATCAAGTTAACATTTGCAGTCAAAGATATATTATTAAGTTATATATCACTAGCAGAAAAATGAGCTATAAGATCCAAACATCTACCAAGAAAATCAACTACATCTCACTTACATAGGAAATCTTGACTATCATTTCAGAGAGGAGAATTTACACACATTAAACAGATAATTGCGACAAATCCTACTAGTTTAACAAAAAAAGCACAAAATTTCATAGAGGAATTAATCCAACTATTGCACTTTTGCTTTAAGATTTTCTTTGCAGAAAGGAGAATTTACACACATGATACAGAATTGCGACAAATCCTACCAGTTTAACAAAAAAGCACAAAATGTGTCACCACTCACCAGCCAAAATTTCAGAGGAATTAATCCAACTATTGCACTTTTGCTTTAAGATTTTCTTTGCAGAATCGTATTTTAAATCAGGTTCTAATAACATACTGCAATGAAGCTGCATAGCTTTCAATTTAGTAATTGAAAATATGAAAATTGATATTCCACCAATAGGGAAGATTGGATGCTGCAGCTGTAAATGCAGCCAACTATGAAACCCATGAAAATGTGCTCCCTAACAGCATTGAATTTAACTACTAGCAGAGCCTGCTTACAGGGTCTAGGGTTGATTGTGGTGGCACAGCTTCAAGAACTTAGGCATGTGGAAGATGTTTCTACAAATTAATTCTGAAAGGTCACAATTGCAACCTTTTGAAAACTTGGAATTACAGATTGTTGACCAACTATAGGCATGTACAAGAATAACATAAGGAATGCTCCCTTTTTTTGGCAGTTGAGTGTCAACTGTCAAGTAATCACAGGAGATGCCATTTCTGAATTAGTTTCCTTCATTTATCCACATATCTAGGTTTCAGACATGCAACACCATCCCAAAACCGTAGAAGGGGGAAAAAATTCTGCTCTGTCAAAGATATGCTGGAGTTTCCAAATTGACTTACGCCTTAAATGGAATGAGATTCAGATAGCTTGGGTACCTCGAGCTTCCAATACTTTTTGTATTGCATAATGACATCTGAAAAGTATTAATTCAGTTAAGTACATGGTATCAAAACAACTTCTCACATTTCATATTATGTATAGAGATTATACTAAAGTATCCAAGAATTCACTAGTATTACCTCCAAGGGAGATGGTCAAGAAACATAGATGGTGACACAATAATATCTTTGAAGTTTTCTCTGTTTGCTATGTAAGCTTTATAACTTTGAGCCTTCTCTAGCACAGTACAGCATTTCCACAGAGACGTATGTGAGCTTCTTTGAAGTGGTACCATATGAATTATAAGGCCTGGCAGATACAATTCTGGGGGATCCCCAGCTGACCCATTTTCAGATCTTGGGACGGTTTCCATAAACTGAGATATGGGGTCATCACGTGTATTTACAGTGGTTGCAATAGGATTGGTGAATTCACCATCATCGATTTCAATAATAGAATCATTATTGTCAGCCTCATTCCAGAGGGAAAACCCTTGATGCTGTCCCTCGCTTACTGCAGTGGAAGTGGGAATTGCTCAAATAAAAAGATTATGCTCCCTAGTTACAATAGGTACAACCACGAGTGCTAAATGATCCCAGTAATTGATGGCAAAAATAATAATTATGAATCTTTCAGCATAAAATAAAAAATAACCACAAAAAAACCCTACCCCCATCCCATTTTATTTGTGAAGTAATCCATTTTTGGCTGCATCAAAATATTTGTCCAGTTGTAAAAGTCAATAGTCATTAATTTTGCTGACATCCCAATACAAGTATTCCCTTCCATAGAGAATTTCGAAAAAATTGAATATATTTTCCTTCAAGAGACAACATTAAATGATGGTCCCTTAAAAAAATTGATTTTTTTAAATTGGACAAATAAAATGAGACAGAGGGGGTATTATATTATAAAAAAAAAACAGGGATACCTTGAGAATCATTCTGATTCTGAGTCTGACTTCCATTGATGTGGTGGTTGAAATCTTCAGCTGTGATGGCCCCAGAATAAAAATCTGAAGCAGGATCTTTTACCTCAGTCCTGTTTCTCTGATAGTTGCTCACATGCAAAAATCTGCGTGCAAGTTGAAAAATCATGGCGGTATCAGTCTTGTTATCTTGTGACAGTGCTGTAATTGCGGCTGCACGAAGCCTCAGGATTGATCCAATTGAAAGGCGAGCTGAAAATTCATTGTTGCATACAGTGCTGCAGAAGGTTCAAAGACTTTAAAATACAGAGAACAACCTACAAAAATAGAATCACTGGCCTCGAAACTATGAGCGGCATGGTGTAGGAATTATATGTACCTTGTAACGAAGTCTGAACAAGCATTTGCAACAACTGAATCCACACATGGAAGGGGCCCATACGCATAGACATGTAAATTTGGGTATCGGCTATAAAGCTGTGCACAAAAGATAGGATATTTAGACAAACAAAAAAAGATTTCAAAGCAATCAGAACAAGTTAAGAAAAAGAGAAGGGGGAAAAAACATTAATATTAGCCCTTGTCTGGTTGAATGTCTAAGTAGTATAGACTTTTGATTGATCTTATATAACAAAGTGGGAGCATCCAATCATTTTCCTTAACAATGGATATCAATATTTCTTCCATCGCCAGCTGCTACAGAGCCTAGACCTTTTGATATCTGATCTTGTGTTTGTCATCCTATTCATAAATTGTTATCCTTCTTATCGCTTGTAACATATTTTCCATCCATTCATTAGTATTTTCTCCTCTATTTCCATTCCTTGTTCTTATGTGCAAGCCTCACCTCCAGATAGGTCGAAGACTCCAAGGTATGAATGATAATTGGAAACTAACTTGTCCAATTCCAAGCAAACACAGTTGAGTGCCACAGGTCATATTAGCACAAATTATCCTAATAGTACCATTGAGCACCAAAAAGGTTGTTTAGTCAATAGGAGCAATACTCATATGTTTGGTGTGGATTCATTTTAAGCATTCTCTCCTATGGCAAGACTCAATTCTGTTAGTATTATTTATAAAGAGTGGCCTGATTATTAATTAGATATTAAGAATACTTGTTACCTAGGTATGTGCTTAGAGGAAGGCAAACTAAACTAGGTTTGCATGTTGAAGAAAGCAATTTATTGTCTTAAGAGGTACACTAGGTTTTGGGTCTTTATAAAGTACTTGAGGCTATTTGATAAAGGGATGGTTTAGGGTTTTGAAGTTTTGGATTTATGGGTTTAAAAGGTGACAAACCAATGTGTGTTTGCAAGGTTTTCAGGCTTCTAGGAATTAAAGCAAGGATTAGAAAAACAATAAAGTTCTAGGCATCACACCTAGGATTTCCCTGGCATCATGCCTCGGAGCAGGTTGTGTCACAAGGGCCTCAAAAAAAGCTCCATAGCTTCAGAAAATATAGAAAGCTTATTCTTCTCCTTCAATAGAAAGTATTAAATCCATATAAATAGATTGACTAATACCTCATCCAAGTGGAACATGGATTTCTCAAAACTCCTGAAAAGAGCTCGACATGAACTCTGTGGGCTTTTACTACTAAACTCCTAGTATTTTTGCTACGAAGTCCAAAGTAAATAATTAAACTCATATAAAACCAAAATACGACCCAATGGATTAATAGAAACCAGAAAATTACATATCTGCAACTAGTACATAAAATTAAATTAAAATGAAATTGGCTAGACGCTGCCTGCATCACATTTAGACACTTTAGTTCAAAAGATGAGTACAAGATTATGATCCATATAGCATGTGGGATGTTATGGATGACATCTCTCCTAGGAAAGATGGGCTTTTCTTCTCTCTTCTTTTTTTTCTTTTTTTTTTTTTTTTGAGAATCCAGACCCGGAGGCCAAGCTTTATTCATGAATGAAAAGATTACAAAAAAGATGGGCTTTTCTAATCTTTAAATTAATAATGATAATAATAATAGAGAAAGATAATAATTTTTTTAAATACACACACACACACACATATATATATATATACGTGTTACATGATAACTAAGCAGCAATGTATATGCCATTTTGTCTAAATTATGGTTATGATAAAGCAAAATGCAACATCCTATTTCAAGCTTTGCAATCAATTAGAATTTAGAAGGTACTTTTCATAAGACATTAAGGAAGAATCATTTTTTAACTTCATAATATGCCAGGCATTATAGACGTCCATGATCCAGCTTGCAGAGGGGAGTGTCAAGAAAATTATGTGAACAAGGCAAATCTTGTACTTTTACTACAACATATACAGAGATGATAACATCATGTCTATCTTCATCTTAGAATTTCATAATAGCCATGAAATAGAATATTAGAATCCTTTTCATTAGCTTCTAAGTAATAAAGGTCAACTCAAGGTTAAGATATAATTTTGATAAATCTAAAGGTCATGTGCCATGTCATTTAAAATCTCAATGTACTAAATAAGGAATGATAACTGCTGGTGACTCAATTTAAATGATCTAGCCCTAAGTACACCTTTAGATTTGTAAAATCAAATCTTCACCAAGAATTGACCTTTTTCATTATCAAAATCAAAAAGAGTGAATCCTCATCCAAGATTAGCATACATGCCGAACTAAACAAATACATTCTTTCAAGAAAGGCCATACTTTGATTCCTAGCAATGCACCAATTGAACCTCCAAGGGAATGCCCCACTATGCGAACATTATACCCATCACACTCACATCTAGCTCCAAGCAATGAGGAAAGGTAGCCACTTGATTTAGACTCTGCATCTCAATTTACATCACATTGTCCAAAGTGAAAAAGTAGTTAGGCAGAATGCAATTTGCAGTAAAATTGTGTCAAAAACAGAAAATTTCAGTGTGAAACAATTATAAAGGACTTGATGAAATGAAAGCAGCCCCTATTTCACAAAGTTGGGTGTAACAAGGTTTATAACTAGAAAATATAAGAAAACTCATAATATGAGCACTTTTATCACAAAATAATTCATATAAGACATCCTACATCATCATTAATAAAGATGTCAGCAGCTTAAACTTTGCAGTTACATTGAACTTCTTCAGATTAGAACATTACAATCTGCAACCCAGGCATTCGCATTGCTCGGACACACTTCCCATTATAAAATCTTTAGAACAAGCTAAGTTCTCCCCTCATGAAAATTTTGAAGAATAATGCATCAAAAGGGTTACAAATTCATACATACAAAATATATAATATTTTCCTCTTTCCAAGGTCTAAGCTTCAATATTCATCAAGCCACTGTTACAAGGTGTATGGCGAATTGATGTGGATACCAAATCAAACCTATTAATGTTGATTGATATTATTGGACCTATTTGACTAAATGTAATTGATGTGGATGAAAGACGTTTTGGGATTTAATTTTCTTCTATTTTCACATTTAATGTAATTGGTGACAACTGACAAGTTATTTTCTTTCCTTGTTAAGTTAGAAATTAATTTTCTTTCCTTGTTAAGTTAGAAATTAATTTTCTTTCCTTCAATGATGTAATTTAGGTGAACTATTTAAGGCCCCAAAATGCAATGTTTATGCTAATCATGGATTTATAACATTTGGGTTAAGAATTTTCTTCTAGTGCTTGGTGCAAATTCCAAGCAAAATCATGTGCTGATCCTTAGGCTCCTATCATGATTGGTACTTATCAGTGTTGGTAAAAGCACGAGCCACACTTAAGTGCAAAGGTCTCTTGGAGCCTAGGCGTAAAGCGCAAGGCGCGTACTTGGCGTAAAGCAAAAGCACAAGTGTGTGCCTAATTGAAGTGAAGTGTATATTTAAAAATAATAATTTAAAATTTTTAAAAATAATTAATAATGAGAAACAATCAAACAATCAAATTATCATATAAATTGATATAAAACAGTTTATATAATTCATATAACATTTATATAAGGCCTACTTTTGCAATTTTAACACAAAAATTGCAAGTCAAGTCATTTTAAATTTTTGGATCAGCTGGCATGAGTACTTCAATGTAACACCATTTCTTAAATCTCCGATAGCCGTAATGCCCTATGACTAATTACTAATATTAGATAATAATTTAATCACTTATAGACCATAAGTCTTTAAGAATTAGTCTTTTTAAGTTCAACATCAACTACTAAAGTAACTAAACAATTACCACAAATATATTATATCATACTTTTTTCATGAATGAGCTAAAGAATATGAAGACATAGCAGTATTGTAATTGATATGAAGTAGATATCCAAAAGCAAAAAAATAGAAGAAGAAGAAGAAGCAGAAGCAGAAGCTGGGTGGGTAATTGTTTCAGGGAGGTAAAACCAAGAACAAATAAAAATAAAAATAGAGAAGAACTATATGTCTTTTTGATAAGTTAGGACAAGTTACACTCAAATTCATGTCTTTTTGATAACTAAGTTACACTAAGTATATGCCAAATCAATGGTTTAATATCAATAATGTCAAGATCCTAAAGTTTTAATTCAGTTTTGATTTTTTTTAATATAAAATTTTTTTTAAAAAAAGCAATAAAGCATGCTTCTTTGAGTGCGCCTCGCTAGAGGCAAAAAGCGCTAGAGCCTTGGGGCTATGCGCTTTGCACTTAAGCGCGATTTTACCAACACTAGTACTTATTCCAAGCAGTCCCAAGTGCTGATGCCTAGGTCATATCAATTTTCCTATTTTAACACTTGATGCTAATTTCAAGCAAACCCTAGGTGCCGATTCCTAAGTCCTATCCCTTTCTATTGTTCTTCTTTTGTTCCCAAAAAACACAATCACCTCTTAGAGTCTATTGTCCTGCATCATAGATATTCTGCATGTTAGCTCAATTTTGAATGAGAAGAGAAAAACTTTAATGAAGCTTAATCACATATAATTTTCTTTCTTCAGATAATTTTATTCCATTGGTGTTAATACCAGTTTCCATTTTGAGAATATACACAACTAACCCAAGTATATATGAATTTATATATAAGCCAAATTTAAAAATAAATGGTAATTTTGTTGAAGCAAAGAAATAAACAGTCAGAATCTTAGGATGACTCAAAAAATTCAAAAATTTTATATTAAAATGGTCAGTAAAACAAAGCTCAGTAAGTTTGAAGGAAAAAGGTCATAAGTTTACCATGGTCAAAAGCAGTCCCGTCAATTTGCATGAAAAGATCCTGTGCAGCCTCAACTATACCTGAGTGACCATAGTGTGGGAAAGATGAGTCTACGCTGCACTTCACAACTGGATCAATATCACTTGAACTACAAACAAGAATGCAGAAGTTAAAACCAGCGGAACTGTTCAGAAGAACAAAAACCCACCACAAATAAGGCTTTTATTTTACAATGGCGGAGGGGGGATTTAAATTATGAAAGTTTATGTAGGAAACACCAGGAACTGCCAATTGAAAAAAAAAAAAAACTAACCACAAATAAATCCATTTAAGCAGATTAACACAAATTTTCAGCAAATCGGGGAATCTAGAAGAGAACAATTATGCAATAAGTCAAACTAGAGAATTTTAAAAATCTTATTTGGCTTTGGTCCCACCAACTTAACTGCAAAACCCACAGCATGAAGGAAAGAAGATGCTGTGGCAGCAGAAACTAGCCCCTTCCTCCAAATGCTTCTCCTTCAACATTATTTTGCAATTCAAGACCTGCTCTCCTTTTCTATCTTTATCTCAAAAAAAAAAAAAGGTCTGCTCTCCGTTTCTCTTCTACTAAAGGTCAAAAGTCAGACTGTAAAAAATGTAATGGATCTTCATATTGCCAAATGTTGAAAGATTGAATTAAGATCAAAGACCATGGAAATGTGATGAAGACAAATCCAAATTTTGAAACTTCTGACTTGTTGGGTCAATGTTTGAGAGATTCCATGACCATTTTTTTTAATCAACAGATATGGAAATTGCAATAGTAGATTAGTGTCAGAACCAAAGTACAATATTGACTACAATTTTTTTATCCCATTTCTTTATATTCAGATCTGCCTTGTTTGAGGTTGGCAAGTGGACCAGCTAAATCTTGATTTCCATGGATGTAGAAACAAATCTATAACAGTCAAAGACCATGGATACTATTGTAGTACACGTCCCTAGTCTCAACTCATCAGGGCTGAGCCCCTAGTTTGGAGTACACCCCTAATTTTCAATCAAATTGTGATAATATGTTTAAAAATTAGCTAAATTTCAATAGTTTTTTTTTTTTTTGGGATAGCGTAGAGAACCTTTCTAAAGAAGAGTTCTTTGGGCCGCCTATGATCAATAAAGCTTACAAGTAACTGATCCCACCCACCATTCAGTAGATATTTTTTTAATAAAGGTTACCTCTTTTTACAAATTTATTCTGATAATATTGAATTAATTATGGCATCACCTCTGTTGAACCTGCAGCAGTTCAACCCCAAAACCTTGAACCTCTCCATTTCATGGTTTTTTAAAAAGTCCAGTCTTTAAAACAGTGCAACAGGCCCAGCTAAAAAGTTTATTCACACAAGATTAATTTTTTTAATTTTTTTTTTAAAGCCTTATTAGGATGTAAAATTGTACATTATAGAAAGTTTCAGACTCACTGCAAGATTTTTTTTTTCCCCCTTAAGTATTAGAAATTTGGAACATACCCAAATTTTGTCTAGATGTAACTTCAACGGAAATTTGACAATACAAGTTCTAAGAAAGGACATTAACTAACCTACAGTGGAATGTTAAAATGCTGAAGCTTTTAAGGATCACCTAAGCAATGATTCATCATACACTCACCCATAAAAATACACAATAGTACACAGAGAGAGAGAGAGAGAGAGAGAGAGAGATACTTCATCAATCCATCCAAGTCATCTGCAGAAAGGGTGCACTCCTTACATAAACCATCAGTTATGAGATCTTCAGCGGTCTCAGTTCCTCTTATAGCAATTACTACCGATCTCAAATGATGCAGAACCACAATGAAGTATGCAGCTTCACATTTTGCCTGGAATAGAAGGTAAAGAAAAAGAACCAAATTGAAATTATATGTTGCTGGTAAAGCATAACATAATAAATCAGAACATGGCATACTTAAGAACAAAGGAAAGAATATAGACATATTAGACACTGAAAAAGGGACTTTCAGGATTCCGAAAACCACAAACAACAAAAAAAATTCAGCCATTTAAGACCACAAACTCACAAAACTCCCAATTACAGATGTGGGTATATGCATGCATGTGCATGTATTATTATAGTGCTCCTAGAAATCCCATAAGACTTTTTCTTCATTTCTTTTTTTTTTTCTTAATTTGATTGAGGTAGGAGAAATGTTTTCGAACTTGGAACATTCAAGGAATTCAAAATTTGAGAGGATCAAGGGTTGGAAATCCAAAAAATCAAGCAAACCAACATCTGACCATAACATCATAAATACTTTTAAAAATTTACTATAATAGAAATAAAAACTAGGATTTTTATCTATATAAGTAACACAATTAATACCAGGAGAAGCTTTGGCCTAAAGGTTAGACGGTAAAATAATCATAAAGTTTGGGGTTCAAGTCATAGCATTTATTTTATGTTAATTTTTATAGTAGAGTACATTTAGGGCTAACCATACAAAATACTAACATGGTCTAATGGTAAGTACCTTGCATATCTATCACTTCATTTGAGACTCTAATCTTGCCATTATCAATATACACATTTTTTCAATAAAAATCCCGAGGATACACTCACAAGCATGACCGGGCAGTTCGTGATTTGGAGGTTACATCTAGTCAGCCGTCAGACAAAGTCTCAGTATTCGGTTTTGACCAAAATATAAAAATGTATAACCAGACAGGAAAGCAGACCAGCTCCTGGTTTAATTGTCCACCAGCTAGTCTAGTTTCCAAAACACTGAGTAGAGAAATAGCTACATGCACAAAAGGAAAATATATATATATATATATGTGTGTGTGTGTGTGTGTGTGTGTGCGCGCGCGCATGTAATTGGTTGACCATTTTTTATTGCATTATCTGGCAGTTAAGTAGTTCCCAATTATGTTGATGGGAGATCCCTAGAAGTCACAAATTGACTTCCTTGTATGTGTTCAGGGATAGCAGTAGATGGTTAGTCTTAAAAGTCTGTCTTTGTGCTGAACATGAAGCATATAGAAGCAGAGGAGTACTATATACTTCCAAGGGAACTAGCATGCCAATAACAAACTCAAGTATATTTATCATAAAAATATTTACTCAAAGCCTCCGTCACTATTACAAATAAAAACAGAGATAACAACCTCCTTGCCTCAACCCCCTCTAGCTACCAAAAAAAACCGCCTGCGACTTAAATTAAAATAAAAAACAAACTGCCGAAACAAAATATTATCCATGATCTCCATTTCTTGCCAAATCCAAACAGCTCTAGCAAATACAGTAGGAAAAGCCAATTGTCATGATCATAGGCTTTCTCCCAGTCCAACTTGCATGACAGTCCGAGTAGTCAAGCCTTCAATCTACTATCAAGACATTCGTTTGCAATCAACATTGAATCAAGAATATGCCTTCCTATAATAAATGCATTTTGAGATTGGGAAAGAAGCTTCCCATGGACAACCTTCAATCTATTAGCAAGCACCTCCACCTACAAACTTCTGTATTGTCATGCTTTTAGATGATTTTATTTGACAAAAAAAATGTATAAACCTCCAACTAAGCTAAAGGGTCTAAAATCCTTAACGTCAGAGGCTCCTAGCTTCAGAATAGGAGCAATAAATGTTGCATTTAGAATTCTCTCAAACAACCTCGATTCATGAAACTCCCTTGAGCGTATTCACAAACCACTTCCCAACAATTTTGAAAGAAAGCAATCACGACACCACCTGGACCCAGTGCGTTGTCCCCATTCAACTGTATAATCGTATCTACCGCCTCATCTACAATTAATTCTCTCTCCAGCTACGTAACATCTTTGTTCTCTAGGAATATGAAAGATAAACTTTCTAGCAAAGGCCTCCATGACCCAGTTCTAAATACACACCTTATAAAAGTATACAATGGCATCCTATATCTCTCCCTGAGTATCCCAAGTACTCTCCCTACAGGAAGATTACTCCAAATGGGCTGATTTTCTGATGAACATTCCTGTGATGAGAGTTCACAAGGCGATGGAAATATTTCATGAATTTGTCCCCCTGCTTTAACCACACAGCACCCCAATTTCTGTCACCGTGAGATTTCCTTTTAAAGAGTGATTTTTTCTAACTCGATTATCCATTGAGAGAGTCCCACTATCTTCTCTTCCTTCCAATATTCGCATCTCATTTAATACTTATTTTCCCCATATTCCCATATCTCCCAATACCTCCTTATTCCATTTCTGATAATCCTTCTTCAAAGCTCTCAGCTTACTTGTCAAGATATAACTAGGAGTTTCTTGGCTTGTTTTCAAACTTAAAGTGAGATTTCATTGAAACCTCCGTTATCAAGCACTACTGCACAATGAGCAGAGAGAAGCTGGGGCAACACATTTTGGGTTATATCTGGGAAGTGCTCATCCCACTCAGCCGATAGCAAACAACTATCCAACCTAGATTTGGAATGAGGCTCTTGGTTAATGGACCGGTTGTACTTTATTCGCAGTAGAGGCAAATCCACCAAACCATCCAATATAAAATCTGAGAACCCCCACATGGTTGTTGTATGTCCCCCCTTCCCCACCCCCCTCTCCCAATCTCTCGCCATTCTGGCATTTCCCAGCAACTAAGCACCCCACCAGTTGTCACAAGAATCTTCTATCAGCATACTAATTAGGGCCATAAACATCAGAGAAAGCCCAATCAAACTAGTCTATAGGATACCAGAACTTGCAAGAAATTGCATGCTAACCTTTGACGCAGTCCAGAATTTCAATTGCCCAATTGTCCCACATCAGTAATAACTCCTGCAGTCCCTACTGCTTCCAAAATCACCAATTCAACAAACCTATTCCCCCATAGACTCCTCACCGCTTCTCCATTGATTACCTCCATTAGTTTCTTGCAAACAAATTAGCCTTGCCATTTCAAGAGCATTTCTACTGCAAGTTCTTCTCCTTATTCAGCCCACTGACAATCAATAGATGATTTATATTCATTAAGACAGCATTAGACACCTTGATCTGCAAGCACCTGCCACCAGATAAATTCCTTGTCTCTCAAAACTAACCAAAGATGTCAAATTCCTTAACTCCCTACACCCCTTGACTGGCCGCTGATGCTGCTGCACCTTCAACCCATTTTTCCCCTTTGGCCTCCACCTAGCCTCAATGGCCTCAAAGGAATAAACAACAACTCTCAGAACAGTGGCAGTTGCACAAATCATTTAATCCCTTTAAAGAACTTACCTATAGTCTTCCAACTTTAGTTCCATTCAAAGATTAACAGATAAAGAATGCTCATGGGGAAAGATGACATAAATAATGAGAAAATAAAATGAGATGAGTTTTTTTTTTTTTTTTGATAGGTAATAACAATCTTTATTGATAATAAAAGTACAATGAGTTTACAATAGTAAACTCACTGCACATATATGAATACAAACCAATCAAATGGAAAAACTAACAGAATTAAGTCAAACAAAGAGAGACAATGTATAAACCCCCAAATACAAGACCACTCAAATAAAGTCCTAAGTAGCAAGGACTTCACACAATCTACCGGTCTCTCAATTTCCTCAAAAGTTCGGGCATTGCACTCCTTCCAGGTTAACCACATAAGACAAGGTGGTACCATATTCCAAACATTTGAAGAATGAACCCCCAACCAATTCCACCATGCAGAGAGAAGAGAAACAATAGTCTTCAGCATCACCCATTGAATCCCAAACAAAATGACTTCACTCCACAAGTTATGAGCATACTTACAATGGAGCAATGAAGGATCCACAGTTTCCTCTTCACATCGACATAGGCAACACCAATTAACAAGAGGTAAATTCTTCTTAACAAGGTTGTCTGTTGTAAGAATCCCACCCCTAGCAGTTGTCCATAAGAAAAAAGTCACCCTTTTAGGCACCTTAATACACCAAATGCTCTTCTAAGGAAAAGACACCGACAGAACTTCCAGCAATGAAATATAGAAAGAGCGCACAACAAAAAACACCACTACGATTCAATTTCCATATCATGGTATCATCCCCCCCCCCCCCAAGTAACTTGGATGAGATATGCGCAAAAAAATCATAAAAAATCGCCGTCTCCCAATCTTGAAATTCCCGAACCGGACATAAATCTTTCAAAGCAGTAGGGCTACTACAAGGGTCATGCCAGAATCTAATACGAAAACCCTCACCCGCCGCATACAACACATGACCAAAGAAGCTCTCAGCCCCCTTCCTAATGTTCTTCCACATACCACATCCATGTGTCCCTTTAACAACTCTAGTACACCATCCACCACTGGCCTCCCCATATTTGGAAGCTATAACTTGCCTCCATAAACGTGTGACCTTATTCCCAAATCGCCAGAGCCACTTCCCAAGAAAAGTTTGGTTGAATAGCCCAATCTTCCGAATCCCCAAGCCACCTGCCTCCACACAACTTCTCCCAAGCAACTAGCGAAAATTTAAAGACATCAGTAGATCTTCCCCAAAGGAATCCTCTAAATCTTCTCTAATCTATCCGCCACATGTTGTGGAATAGTAAACAGAGATAAATAATAAGTGGGGAGGCTTGATAAAGTACTCTTCAATAAAGTAAGTCTACCCCCTTTTGACAAATATAACCGCTTCCAACCTGAGAACTTTTATTTCCATCCTTTCAATGATAGGGTTCCAAATCGAAGAATCCTTATAATGAGCCCCCAAGGGCATACCCAAATAAGACATGGGCAAACAACCAACCTTACAACATAACATACGAGCTAAGGCGTCTAAATTCCCAATCTCACCAACCGGCACAATCTCACTCTTAGCAACATTTACCTTCAAACCTGTGATAGCTTCAAAGAAAATTAGAACCATATGAATATGTAATAATTGTTCCCTAGATGCGTCACAAAAAATAATAGTATTATCAGCAAACAAAAGGTGAGAGATATGCAAACCTCCATGTGCATTGGGACTTGCTAGGAATCCACTAAGAAAACCTCCCTCTTCTGTCTTTTTCAACAACCTACTCAACACCTCCATTACCAACAAGAATAGGAGTGGAGATAAGGGATCCCCTTGGCGGAGACCACGAGAGCTACCAAAGAAACCAACTAGAGAACCATTAATAAGCACTGAAAAACGAACAGTAGAAATACACACCTTCATCCATCTCCCCCACTTCTCCCCAAAATCCATCATCTTCATAAGGTAAAATAAGGCACTCCAATTCACATGATCATAAACCTTCTCAATATCCAATTTAACAATCACACCCAGAGTACCACTCTTCAATCTACTATCCAAGCATTCATTTGTGATAAGAAAAGAGTCAAGAATCTGTCTTCCCCCAACAAAAAAATTCTAGGAGTTGGAAATAAGTTTATCCAAAACACAACGTAGTCTATGAGCCAAAACCTTTGATAGCAGCTTGTACAAACTACCCACAAGGCTAATAAGGCGAAAGTCTCTAATATTAACTGCATTAATCTTCTTGGGTATCAAACACAAAAAGGTGGCATTGAGAGATTTTTCAAAGATACATTCTTTATGGAAGTCTGCAAAAAAAACCCAAATTCTCCCTCTCAAGTACACACTAACATTTTTGAAAGAATGCCATAGCAAAGTCATCTGGACCGGGAGCCTTATCACCCTCAGCCTCTCGGAGGGTTGCAATGACCTCCTCCTTCTCAAATTCCCGTTCTAGTGAAAGTCGATCAATTTCATCCAAATTTGAAAACTCTAATCCATTAATAGTGGGCCTCCAAGATTCAAACTCCCAATACAAAGACTTACAAAACCCACCACTTGATCCTGAATTGCAGACTCATCCTCACACAAAATGCCCTCAAACTCCACACCTCTCATAGTATTTGTACGTCTATGGGAATTAGCAAGCCTATGAAAAAAACCCAATATTATTATCCCCTTCTTTTAAAAACAAAGCCTTCAATTTCTGCCTCCAAGAAATCTCCTCCAAATAAGCTAAATACTCAATATCAGCCTTTATCTCAGATCTTCTTGCACTATCTGCCGATGACAAAGATTGCATCCCTTCTCTCAAATCTAAGTCCAAGAGCTTAGACAACAAACATTTTTTCCTAAAAGACACATCCCCAAAAACATGTTTATTCCAATGCTTCAAATCTCCCTTAAGAGCCTTCAATTTGCAAGCTAGAACATAACTAGGAGACCCCACAAAATGGTATCCATTCCACCAACCCTGCACCTGCCTCCACAAGAAGAGGATAGTGATCTGAAATCACACAAGGAAGAGACCTTTGAATCACATCCAAAAAGTGATCCTCCCAATCAGCGAACACCAAAAAACTATCGATTCTAAACATAGAAGGGTTCTCTGAGTCACGAAACCATGTATACTCACCCCCCACCAAAGGTAGATCAACCAAAAAGTTCCTCTCAATAAAGTTCGAGAATTTGAACATGGCTAGACTAAAAGAAGTACAACCAAGACGCTCTGCTGAATATCTGATGATATTGAAATCACCAAAGACACACCAAGCTACACTCCACCTTGCTCTCACACTATCAAGTTCAGTCCACAAAGCATCCCTAAGGCCAGCATCATTCAGACCACACACCCGTACATATCCAAGAAAAACCGTCTACCGCACCCTTTAACAAAATAGAAACAGAAAAGCATCCAACCACACAATCAATTTTTTCATACACCCTTGTGTCCCAAGCCAAAATAACCCCTCCCCCTTCTGTATGAATGGCATCCAAAGCTACCTAATCAACAAAAGGGCTAACCCAAAGACTCTCACAACAAAAGAATTGGCAGAGTCCAGTTTAGTTTCTTAGAAACACACAACATCACATTTCCACTCCTTGAGTAAATTCTTCACAGTATCCCTCTTTTGAGAACTATTTAATCCTCTCACATTCCAAGATAAGATTTTCAAATTCATGGACAACTAACTGAACCCACCCCACAAGAATTTGCATTCCCTCTGGTTTGTTGACCAGATTGCCCCTCATAGTTTGACGGAAGAAACTAAATTCCTCAATTCCCTCATACCTTTTTTAGTTGATGAGGCAATGCGACAAAGACTACCTCCAGTAGCTTGTTTTTCCCACACTTTCTCAAGCTTTTGAAAGAAAGCAATGCACTGCTTCTCACATGAATCAATAGGAAAGCCCACACATTTATCAAAGCCTTTAATCATCCTATTCACCCACACTAAAGGTTCCAGATCATCCTCCACAAAAAAAACATCCAGTGCAGCCTCCTCTGATACTAATTCCAAACCCCCGTAAGGATCCCACTTAGCCAAAGGTACAAAATCCAAAGCATTCCTACCATCCTCATCCTTACCTGACCCCGTGGAATTGACCCAATCCAGCAACAGCATGTCATCACCCTTTGATCTGTTTATGGATATGGTCTACTCTTCGACAGTGCGAGGGTTGGGTCCTAATCAGGTTTGTTGGAAGCTAGCTAAGGGTACAGGTTTTGAGGTTAAAGGATTCTATCTTTCCCTCCACCCTCCTACCCTCTTATCCTTCCCTTGGAGAATGATACGGCATTCGAAAGTTCCTCCAATGGTAGCTTTCTTTTCTTGGTCTGCTTCCTTAGGTAAGATTTTAACAACAAATAACCTTCGCAAAAGACATGTGCTAGTTCTTGATTGGTGCTATATGTGTAAGAGGTGCAGGGAGTCTGTGGAACATCTTCTTCTTCATTGCCCCATAGCTTGCGAGTTGTGGTCGTTGGTGCTCTGTTTGTTTGGTATCCACTAGGTTATGCCTCACAAGGTTATTGGGTTGCTAGAGTTTTGGCAGGGTATGTTTGGACGGCATCATAACATAGATTTGTGGAGACTTGTGCCGCATTGCTTGTAATGGTGTATTTGGCGTGAAAGAAATGCTAGAAGTTTTAAAGGATGTGAACGCTCTTTGTTAGAGATTAAGTCTTTTTTTTTTTACACTCTCCTCGATTGGAGTGTGGTCTTTTGTCATATTTCTTGTTCTTCCCTTCCTGTTTTGCTTGATCGTTGTAGCCTTGGTCCTTGATTTGTGCCCCCTTAGTACATTCCCAATGTACTCGGGTTGGTTGTTTCTCTTTGCTTAATAAAATTTTTGTTACTTATCAAAAAAGAAAAAAACTTGTGATGGCGAATCATATCGGAGAATTTGAAAACCGATAGAGGTGGAGAAAGCAACTTTTTAGAAACATCGGGCTCAGCGCTGTCAAACTGGCCATCGGAGTTTGGAACAGCATCGGAGTTTGGACCATCGGACCTTGCGAAGTCCCCACCCAACTCACCGGTGCTCAAAGGCACCATCAGAACCTTCTCGGCTGAGACATGTGACCCCGACCCTTTGCCCACCTCCCATGAGCTGCTTTCAGTCAATCTTACCAAGTTTTTAATGAAATCATTTTGGGCTTTGGTGGGTTTGGCCCGATAAGCTTGATCATGTTTAACCCCAAGCTCTAACGTTACTGGGCCCAACTTAGCTCCTATAGGTTGGACAAAATTACTCCAGCAGACCATACGTTGTGTAGCCCCCATCAAAAGCAACAGTAATTTTTAATGAGAAATAGGCCAGAGTCCATTTGGCAAAAGGACCACGCAAGGGGCGGCTATTAATGGGATGAGTTGGATTATTTGAATTTTGAAGAGTCAAATCCCCCAAAACTCTCCTCCTGATTTAAATTCCCAGTAATATTTGGAAGCTGATTCAACTCCCTTCCTAATTTCACGTCCCCATTAAGATTTTTCCAAACTCGATTCCTTGAATTTCTAGTGGATTTTTCAAGCTCGCCACAGCTAACAGCCACCTCCTTCCCCGGCCTAGAAGCTGATTTTCCCCAAAAAAAACACGTAGCTTCATTTCAAGGAAAGCCCAACCTCCCTTGTTCCTCCCTTCCAGGACACGCAAACAACCACATCTTGCCCCATTATGGTACTCATAGATCTCCACAAAAAGACCAGCCTTGTTCGACCTACTAGAAAACTCCAAGATTTTATGATGCTCATGAAACCGTTTGAAAAAGTGTTGCTTGCTAAAGTCCCACTGGCACAGCTCTACCAAACAAGCGATGGTCCAAGCCAACCCCGATCTACCAACCCAGATAGAGCCGTGATGTCTACACCGTTTTTCAGAAATGGAATATGCATCCATACGACCGCCATCAAAAGCCAAGAGAAATGACTTTGAATCAATACGAAAAGAAAAAGAGTGTCTCCCCTCTGACACCCCTGGTTTTGCAGAAAAAGGCTTGTGAATGGGTTTTGATGGGTGCTGTGTAGGCTTGGGATTCAATTCTTTTAAGGGTAAGGAGTGTTGGGTTGGGGTATAACGAGGAATGTACTGACCAAACTGATTTGGCCAGTAGAAGGATTGTGGGAAAGAGCAAGGATATGGGGGAAAAAATTGTTGTGAAGTGGGGAAAAAATTTGGGGAAGCGAAAGGTGGGATTGGAAATGTCGCAGGTGGAGGATGGGGTGGCAGGGAAGAAGAGAAAGGTGGTAGTGTTTGTGCCGGAGGGGGGGGGGGTAAGGTGGAGGGAGGGGGGGCAGCCTTTTTCATTGACCTGCAGGGTGGAAGAAGCTATATCTCTCAAAGGAGAGAGGACTGCGCTTCCTAAGAGATGAGTAATCATTAGATTTTGTACTTCTCTCCTTTCTACTGGTCATTTAGACTAGAAGCCGCCATGCCAAGGCTTCCCAATCTCCCCAAAATCGGACCATGCTTAGTTGTAAAGGAACAACAAATCAAAAACTGATTCCATGATTCCTTATAGGATTTCTTTCCCTCTATCAATGTAATCCGAACCTCATGAGTGTCCTGCTGAGCTCTAAATTTTATTCATAGTAAGAACAGAACCTTTATTATGATAGTTAGGGTATGTAAGAGAAATAGATAGATGATGTTATGGGTTGTACTCTTTTGTTGAATGGGCGGTACTCTTCTAGAAGTTTCTAGCGATGATGTGTCCCTAGCTGTCTCATTCAAGAATATACTTTGTCCTATTGTAACCACCTTTTCCTATATAACAAATGGATAGCAAGAGGGTTGGGAATCAAGAATTTCTAGCACCTCCTTTCAATAAATATCATTCTTATTGTTTTCTTAAATCCTCCCTTTCAACAGGTTTGAAAATTTTTTTCATTGATCATCATCATAAAATATCAAACATGGAACTTGTTTAATTATTTCTTGATTTATGAGCAATAATCAAGATAGCAACCCATAATCAAGATTTACATTGAAGTTTTATACACATAAAGAATCAATTGGCATAAAACAAATTTGCACCCTAGTTTAGAAATTTTACGGCACTAAATAAGTAATGTTTGATCTACAAACCCAGTACCTTTTTTTTTTTTTTTGGATAAGTACAAACCAAATCTGCCAAGGACCACATAACCAAGGAAACAACAGAATAACAATAATATTTATGAGCAAACCAACTAAGTATATAATTACATATAAAAATTTTCATAAGAGCTCTATGTTACTATGCATGGATTGAAACAATGGCGTAATGACAGCTAGTATTCAGCAAAGTTAACTTTTGAGTTTTGACCCTTTAATGAACAAACATGCTCCTCACCTACAATATTTTTCTTTTCTTTTCTTTTTGAATAAGTAATTTCTCACCTACAATCCTAAGAAGTGGAATGATGTGATATGTACATGGATAATGACATTAATGGCCCCAGACATGGCAAATACTTGATCTTTGAAATGTCCCATATGTACATAACAACTAAATCAATGAGAATTAATGCTGTGTGTAAAAATGTTTTTTTTTTTTGATAAGTAGTGTAAAAATAAATTATGATATAAAGCCACATCTGTTTAAGCTCTTGCTGTCAGTCATGGAAACATCAGACCATTAAAATAAATCACCTGGTTAACACGCCCATGTCTAAGTACTTCTGGTGTTAAATTAACATATTTTAAAAAGGCTGCTGCATGGCCTCGCCACCAGTTGTCACCATCAATTATGGGCCGCCTAAGAAGAAGAAATAGAATCATAAGTACCAAAACGTGCAAGACAGTATTTTTCTAAAAGATCAAGGTCTAAGAATGCTTTTATATTTAAAAAAATAAAAAAACCTGAAAAACAAAATAAGACCAAAATAATGAACTCAAGCACCTAGTTTCTTTAATTATGTCTAAATTATAATGTCACATATGCATTTAAGCAAGATACCCGATGGATAAATGACCTGTTACGAGTCCAGGGCGTCAAAATCCCTTGCCTATAAAGCCATGCACAAGGAAAAAATAAAGGATGTCTTCCAATATCAAGTAAAGGACCCTGCACCATGTAACACTTTCAATAAATTAAAAAGATAAACTCAAAGGCTGACATAATAAAATTTTAATGCAATACCGTGTAGGCAGCTACTGCAAATTTATGAAGAGCTGCTGCCTCCTGAATGCGTTCTTCAGGTGCCTCAATGACATCGTCAAATGATTTTAAGGAATGACCATGCCTCTGCAATAAGGCTAGACCTGGCCAGGAATGCTCTCTGATGTCATGGAATGTAATGCCAGTGAAATGAAATGTTGTGCAACCAGTTTGAGGTATGACATACACAGATGGAAAGTGAACAGGAAAAATTTGATGATAATGCAAGAAAAATAAAAAACAAACTTCCATAATAGACTAAATTCAATCAACAGTTAAGAATCAGCAGGTGACCTCTCTAAAGTCTTTAACCATTGAGACCTATAGAAATATTCCTAATGTCTCAAGTGAAATGAAACCTTTCTGAACCAAATGTTCTTCCAAGGAAACACTAAATAAATTACATTGAAAAACCATTTAGTTTACCTTCAGAGAAACGCAGCATCACCTATGAAGCACGGGAGCGTTTCCGGATTCGGGTACGGGTGCGGATGCGGGTATGGGTGCGGGACTCGGCAATTTTTGAAAAAGTAGGGTGCGGATGTGGCGGAGTGCAGTGATTAAATTATTAAAAATATTTTTATTTTTATTTTCTATATATTGCTAAGCATAATTTTTCACATTATATTAACATATATCAAATTTAAGAGCAATAGTAGATAAAAACTAAAACATGATATTCATAAATTAAATACAATCCACAAGTTTGAAACTAAAACATTCCATGATGTTCAGAAATTAGAATACAAGGAGGGAGGCAAAGAGCAGAGAGGCAATGATGGTTTTAGGGTTTTTTTTTGTTTAAGGATGTTCAAGTTCAAACGTTGCGTTTTGCACACTTTTTTTTATAATTTTTACTTGAATTTTGGCCTGATTCAAAGCTGGTATCGGACTGAATCGGCCTGAATCAGTTGGTTTCGGCCAGCTGATACAATCCGATTCGACCCAAATCAGCGCAAATCGGCCCGATTTGGCACGAATCGGCTCGAGTCGGCGCCGAGTCTGCGCGAATCGGCACATATCCGGAAACAAAAAAATAAATATAAAAAAGTCCGACCTGGCAGCGGCGTCGCCCACCACACCCCGCATCGAACGCCAGTGCAGCACCCCTGTAGCCTTGTCGGTGCCTTCTAGAGCATCACTAGCAATATATAGATTAAATACTAGAGAAAGAATTTGAATACCTCCTTTTATTTGGTATTGTAGAAAGAAAGAATACAGCTATCTCATTAAAGAGTAACAAAACAAAAACCCACAGATTTCAATAAAAATTGCCACCTATAAACAAGAAATATACAGACAAAACTGTATTTGTATGTGTGTGTGTTTCGCTCACAAATTACCATGAACTATGCAAAAGCAAAACCACACATCTAATAATGCGAAAAACTCAGTGCATATATATATTATATACTCTCTCTTCTTACTGTAAATAAACTAAACTCGACCAAAGTTATGATTCAGCAGGTGATCTCTAAACTCTTTAGTCACTCACACCTAAAAGAATATTCATAAGGCCACCAGTGAAGAAAAACCCTGTCCACAAGGCCTCTAGAACCATGGTCGTCTTAAATTGACACGAAGTACCTAGCCCCAGGTTTCTTTAGTAGCATTTCCTCTCTCTTTTTGTTCCGGTTCATTTGGCCTAATTATTGTAACGGAAGAAGACGATCAAACACCCATCCACACACCAACACACAGGAAGAATATTATACAGTAATAATACAAAGAAAGTTGCTTGTTTCTTGTGGGCAACAGCTTTGGGAAAATCTTTGACAGCCGATAATCATATTAAACAGATATTACTTTGGTAGACTGGCGTTTATGTGCAAATCTAGCAGTGGAAATCAGCAGATTTGAATCCTCATTTGTTTTTTATTTGCTGAAAACAAAAATGAGTCTATTCTCTCTTTCCTTGAACTCAATAGGGGAGGATGGGCCCCATTTCTAAAATCTATGATTAATGATTCATCCGAGCTTTTCATGATTAGGAATAGGAATTTGTTGTTGATTCTTTTATGGATTTTTAGTACTCTAATATTACAATTACAGGTGGAACTGATCATTATGATATGGGTGTCGAACCATAATGATAAGTTCAGCATTCATTCTTAAAACAAAAGTTTGTGATTCTAAGATGAGAAAATTATCATGGAAGAGTACTTGGCATAGTAAAGTTCCTAAGAAAGTTGCTTTCTTTGCATGGAAAGCTACTTTGGGTAAAGTTCTGACTCTGGATAATCTTATCAAGCATAATGTTGTCATTGTCAATTGATGTTGCATGTGTTGTAATGAATCCTTGGATCTTGCTACATTGCTCATTCATGAGAGATTTTTGGTCGTTTATATTTTCTGCTTTTGGGATTCATTGGGTGATAGCAAAGAAGGTGATAGATGTCTACTCTAGTTGGCAACGGATCAGAATAAGAATAGCCTCATTCTTGGAATGCAACTTCTCATTGCCTAATGTGGACAGTTTGGAGAGACAGGAAAATTTGAACATTTGGAGGCGTCAACAAGACCGTCTCATATACTTTAGAAAAATGTTACTTGCACAACATTTTCACAACAAATCCTAAGTGATAGGTTGTTATTGGTTGTTATGGGTGGGTAAAAAAGTAATTTTAAATTGTGGATTCAAATTAAAACCAATAACTACTTGCCATATATGATTTGTTACGAAAATGTCGTGAATGTAGCACCTCTCTATACTTTATGAGGTTTGAGTTCTTTCATTAATAAAATTTTTTATTACATAATAATTAATACAAATGTATTGAAAGTCTGTACAAATAACTAACATTCCACAAAAAAAAAAGTAGATGAGTAACACTATCATGTATCAACTAATTGTGATAATTTTCTTAAAATTTTCAGGAATTATACATTTCAGCTTTCAAGTGAATCCAACATTAATTCTCTTGTAAATTGATTTTTCTTGTTAACTGTTCATTTCTTGGAAACTTAAGACTTGATTGTAGAGGAACAACTCAAAAACTGCATGGAGTTCACCAAGGCAACTTCACATGCATAGATGTGAGGACAAATCCAAAGCTCTAACAAAGTTCAAGATAGACAGTCTAGGGTAATTCCTACAACATAGCATGTTCAATGCTTACTGTTAAATTACTAATTGTCCTAAAAACTTAAGCTATTAAGAAACGGTGAGTTCAATCATTTAACCATAATTCTAACTCTCTCTCACTTGTAGGCCTAAACTTCCCCTTAGTAAGTGGAGGCTTAACAAGTGGGAATTTAACATTTTAAATGGGAGATAGAATGAAGACAGGGATCAAACTCAAGAATCATAATCTCCTGCTCTGATACCATGTTAAATTATTAATTGTCCCAAAAGCTTAAGCTGTTAGGAAATAGAAAGTTTAATCATTTAACCATAATTCTAGCACTTACAAATGCCCACTACCAGAAACTGCATTCTTCATCTCTAATACCCACATGACCCACCAGATTAGGAGAATAACGGTTTCTAAATATGGGGGAATCCACATTCTTGGTTCTGTAGGATTACTCTCATAAGTGTTTCAGAGATGTCCTAGCATAACAGGAAAAAGAGGAAAAAAAATGGACCAACTATATAGGAATCAATAGTAGTTCAAAGTCACCAAGGGCCTTGTAGTTCAATTGCTTAGCACCTCCTGGTGTTTCCAAAGAAAACGTCTAGGATTCAAATCATCCCACCCCCAACTATCGAATTATCACCAAAACAAAATAAATAAATAAAAAGTATTTCAAAAGTCACAGGTATAAAAGTTCTCTCCCTCCCTTTCCAATTCACTATATTATCTGTTTTTTGTGTACCTCTTCATACAAGCAGCAATTTGGCAACCACTGGTAAATCACCAAAGTTCAAGTGACAAAGAATTTCTAATCACAAATTAGCCAACTCAATTAATAGAGAAGCACTAATAATAAAGCACATTTTATGTACAAAGAATAGATGGAGCACAGATGCCTGCCTTAAAAATATATAAGATATGACTTGTAGCAACCATGAAACACCATACAAGCATAACATGGTATGGAACAGCATGATTTCAAAACAAACCTGCCAAGAGTTCCAGATGCCCAGTTCCTGAAGCACGATAAGCAACAAGGTCACCCAATAGTCTTGCTACAGAATAAACTTCATCTTCCTCCGACATACTCCTTAACAGATGAGAATGAAATGTAAAAGATTAAAAATTTAATACACATTAACATCAGAAAGTTAATATAGATTAGAATTGCGTAGCTCAACCAAAATGCAGATAAGCCTACAAGTATTTGACACGACCCAGACAGCACAAAGCCTCCCGCATGCCATTATCGAATACTTCCCGATAGTGAGCTTTCCATGCATTATCTTGGGTTGCATAAAAAGATCTCCACTTTAGAATATCTGGTCCCGTAAAACACTGCACTAGTCCAACAAAGCACACCATGATCATAAAAGAAACCATTAACTTTTGCCCCCAGCTGCTACTGTCTGAAATCATCCCTGCATTATGAAATATTTAGTTTAAATAACAAAGAAATTTTACTAGGAAAAAGGAAAGACCTTAAGCATACAGGAAGCTATGAAGCATGGGTGCGTTTCCGGATTCGGGTGCGGGTGCGAAACTCAGCAATTTTTGAAAAAGTAAGGTGCGGGTGCGGCGAATAAAAAATTATTAAAAATATTTTTATTTATATTTTCTATATATTGCTAAGCATACTTTTTCATATAATTGTAAATATATATTAATTTAAGAGTAATACTAGATAATAAATAAAAGATTATGTTCATAAATTAGAATACAATGTTATGGATACTGTTTCGGAACCCATTTCGGTTTGTCCAATGGAACGAATATTTCGCTACCAGGCCTATTTCAGCGTATCGTTTCAAGGTGTTTCAGAATTCTTTAAAAAATTAATATTATATATATATATATATATATATATATATATATTCTTATACAACATAAAATTATCAATTCAAATAAATAAATATCAAATAATACAAAGTATTTAGTCATTACATAAAATGATTTATAACAGATCATTATTCATAACAAGACTTAACATAGTATGTGTGTGTATATATATATATATATATATATATATATATATATATATATATATATTATTCTCTCTTTAGTCATTCCACTCTAAAGCCGGCCCCACCTACCCATTCTCTTATGTATTTCTCTATCTTCTCTTTCTTAAGTATTCCCTTATCTTCCTTTTTCTCTTAAGTCCTATCTCTACCAAAGCCCAATATTCCCATATCCCAATTCCCAAATCCCATCCCAGATGTGTATTCTTTTTTTGATAAGTAATAATGATATATATTCAAGAACACTACCTTATGCAAAAAAAAAAAAAAAAAAAAAAAAAAAAAAAAAAACAACAACATAGAGCAAGGAAAAAATTACAAAGGGAAAAGAAAGAGAAGAAGGTAAAAAGAAAAGAAAAGATACTAATTATACAGGAGCGAGCTAAGGAACATAGGGAGAGAATCACTAGAAATGATTCCCCAAATCTTAGACCAGTCAAACATAAAGCCACTAAAAGAAGCCAATAGCTAGTCATTCGAGCTATCCATGTCCTCAAAAGTCCTCCTGTTTCACTCCCTTCAAAGGCACTACATTAAGCACAATGGAGCTAAATTTCAAATACTAGACAAATGCTTTCCAGGCCAATTCCACCACCCAAAAAGAGTTTCCACAACCGATCTTGGCAAGACCCAAGAGATCCCAAAAGATCTGATACCAAACTCCACAACCGATAAGCCTTACCACAATGAAATAACAAATGATCCACCATCTCCCCATTGCGGCAGCACATGATGCACCAGTCAACAAAAACCAACCCTCTACCTCTCAAATTGTCAACTGTAAGAATCCTATCCCATACAGCAGTCCACACAAAAAAGGAAACACGCCGAGGAACCTTAACCTTCCAAACACATTTCCAAGGGAAAATAATGGGCAAGGGACTTCTCAACTTATTGTAAAACGATCGGATATCAAAATCCTCATTCTTTGTCGACTTCCACCTCATACGATCTCCATCCTCATTGGGAGGTAGATTTGAGCCCAAGGTACGGAGAAAACCATCCACCCCACCCATTTCCCAATCATTAGGTCTCCGAATAAAATGAACATTCCAGCTTCTCCGTTCCTCTATCCCTAACCGCTCAAGAGAAGAGGCCACCGATGCCTCCTTATAGGAAGCAATCCCATACACCCTCAGAAAAGTCAATTGAAGAGGAGAATCCCCGCACCAATGATCTGTCCAAAGCTTAACTCTATCTCCCACCCCTACCTCAAAGCGAATATTTTTGCTAAACTCCTCCCAACCCATACGAATGCTTCTCCACACCATGCACCCCTCTACCTAGCTTGGAGGTCCATCCCCCCCATTCTTCCCCAAATTTTAAAGCTACAACCCTTCTCCAAAGCCTTATCTCCTCAATCCCAAACCGCCATAGCCACTTCCCTAGTAAGGCTTTATTAAAAGTAGTTACTTTCCTAACTCCTAACCCACCATTTTTCAAAGGTGCACATACCTTGTCCCATCCCACCAAATGAGTCTTGGAGTTCCCCCACAAGAAATTCCTTTGCAACCTCTCAATTTTATTGGCCACATGCGTAGAGATGGTAAAAAGAGATAAATAATAAGTGGGAAGACTAGATAACGTGCTTTTAAGCAACATTAGTCTTCTACCTTTAGACAAATACATCTTCTTCCAACCGGCTAACTTACGCTCAATTTTCTCCAAGATCAGATTCCAAACAGTGGGGGACTTATAGGACGCCCCCAATGGCATACCAAGATTGGTCATAGGCAAAGACCCAATCCAGCATCCCAAAATCTCTGCTAGGACATAGACATTAGGGACCTCCCCAATGGGAACCATCTCACTCTTCAACGCACTAACCTTCAAACCTATCATGCCTGGAAACAAAGAAGAAGCATCCAAACATGAAGAATCTGCTCCTCATCTGCATCGCGAAACAGAATCGTATCATCCGCAAACAAAAGATGCGAGACACATTCCCCTCTACCCCGACTACCAGCAGCCCTAAACCCTCAAATCAAACCAACCCCTTTGGCTCTTTTCATCATCTTACTGAAGACCTCCATCATAACCGGAAACAACATGGGAGATAGCGAGTCCCCTTGTCTCAAACCCCTCGAACTCCCAAAAAAATCAGCTCGAGACCTGTTAAACAAGACAGAGAATTGGACTATAGAGATGCAGGTGCGGATCCACCTACACCACCTCACCCCAAAACTCATTCTCTTCAACAAATCAAGAAGCGCATCTCAATTCACATGATCATAGGCTTTCTCAATATCTAATTTACAAATAACTCCCGAAATCTTACTCTTCACCCTACTATCAACACACTCATTAGCAATAAAAACTGAATCAAGTATCTGTCTACCACCCACAAAACTGTTTTGAAACTCAGATATCAGTTGATCCAAAACCTCTTTCAGGCAGTTTGCCAACACCTTAGCCAGAATCTTGTAAACACTCCCCACCAAACTAATAGGTCTAAAATCTCGAATATTGGAGACACCATTCTTTTTGGGGATTAAAGTTATGAAAGTTGCATTAAGAGATATTTCAAACTTACTGTGTTGATAAAACTCTTCAAACACAGCTAAGACATCTCTTTCCACAACTTCCCAACAATGGTGGTAGAAAGCCAAAGAGAAACCATTAAAACCTGGAGCTTTATCTCCTTCCAATTCCTTGACCGCTTGAATAACCTCCTCCTTTTCAAACCTCTGTTCGAGCCAGTCCCTCTTCAACCTCTCTATCTTATCAAACTCCGAGCCTTCCACCAAAGGCCTCCACTCTTTTGTCTCCTTGTACAAGTTTTTATAAAACTGTACAACTTGGTCTGCCATCTTGGATTCGTCCTCATAAATAACCCCACTTACCTCCAACATACTAATATGATTATACCTTCTCCGAGAATTGGCCACCTTGTGGAAAAATTTTGTATTGTTACCTCCTTCCTTAATACAAAACATCCTCGATTTATGTCTCCACGAGACTTCTTCCAATGAGATAAGGTTCTAAATTTGAGATCTCAACAAAACTCTCTCACCTAACTCCACTTCAGAAAGGCCACACTCCCCTTCCTTAACATTCAATAATTTCAAAGCCTCCAACAAGATTTTTCTCTAACGCTCTACATTTCCAAACTCACTCCAGTTCCACTGAATAATATCTTCCTTCAATGCCTTCAGCTTCTTGGCAAGTACAAAACTAGGGGTACCTAAGAAGGAATATCGATTCCACCAAGAATGAACCCTATCCTTGAACCCATCCGTCTTTAGCCACATGTTCTCAAACCTAAAAGGACTTTTCCCCCTTAATATCCCTCCTGCCTCCACTAATATTAGGAAGTGGTCTAAAATAGGACAAAGTAAGACCCGTTGGGTCACATCCGGATAGTGATCCTCCCAATCATAAGAAACCAGAACCCTGTCTATCCTAGACATCGAAGGCTGATCCGAACCACTCGACCATGTATAACTCCCTCCTTCCAATAGCAAATCTATCAAGCTAAGATCCTAGATGAACTCAGAGAAATTCTCCATAGCCGGGGTAAGACGTCCCCCCAACTGTTTGCTTAGGAAACGAACAATGTTGAAATCCCCTATGTAACACCATGGAACTTCCCAAAGTTGCTGAATACCAATCAGCTCATCCCACATTTACCCTCTAAAATTATTATCGTTCGGGCCATAAACCCCAGACCATGCCCAAATAAAACCATCCCCCAAACCCTGCCACCGAACTGATACGGAAAATTGACCCACCATTACCTCCAACTTTTCTAAAGCCCTCCTATCCCACATCATCAAAACCCCACCAGCTGTCTAATCCGCATCCAAAGCTACCCAGTCTACATAAGGACAACTCCACAAGCTGCAAATCAACTGTCTATCCATGCCCGCAAGCTTAGTTTCTTGAAAGCAAACTACATCACAATTCCACTCCC
This sequence comes from Castanea sativa, assembly GCF_040712315.1. Classification (NCBI taxonomy): domain Eukaryota; kingdom Viridiplantae; phylum Streptophyta; class Magnoliopsida; order Fagales; family Fagaceae; genus Castanea; species Castanea sativa. The sequence goes on along the minus strand of NC_134016.1, from coordinate 12,329,426 downwards.
GTAATAAATTTCTAACTATCAAACGTTTCCGCGGATCATTCAATCCTTGAACATTCCATGACACCATTCTTAACTTCATTGAAACTGTAAACTCCCTACTACGACCTCAGTAAAGCAAACAAAGATAACTATCTTCTGTCATAGTTAACCGAGGAAATCAAATTCCTCAACTCCCTCTTCCCTTTATCCTTGGAGACAGCTTTCCGATGGGCAGCATCTTTCCTGTGCACCAGATTGGCTGCTTCAAACTCCGTCTCGAGTCTTTGTAATAGCATAATACACCTCTTCTCATGCCGACACAAAAGGAGCCCCATCATCTTGCTAAAACCGGGGAGTCTATGTTTCACCCAATTAGAAACACTCAAACTGTTATCAAACCTCATCACCTCAGAATTGCTATTCAAATCAGCCGTCACAACCAACCCTAAAGGATTAATAGTCATCAACGGGGAAGAACTAACTGCATCACCCAGGCCCTCCTCTGCATAAGTTCTTCCTACCTTAGTCAATGCCAGCACCGCCTGATTAGCCGGAAGGGAGGTATCTAACCCCTGAATATCACTTGCACCCTCAACCCGACCACCTTCATCTCCACCCGGCACAACCAATTCCTAAAACCCAATTCTTGATGAACTCAGAACGTAATTGGATAACACAAGAGCCATGTCAACCTGTCTCTGCCTTACCCAGTGTGATCGGAGGCTCAACAGAGCAAGACCCACCAGAAAAAGCCTCTACCAAGGTCTCCGCAGGGCCTCCCATAAGCTCGGGTAGAGGAGCAGACATCAAATCTGTCCTCGTGGTGAGGAAAATATCAAGATCGGCCCTGCCCCGTGGCACCAGTGAGTCCCCACCATGAAAACCACCTGACAAGGGACGACGAAGCTCCACCGATGCATTTGTAGGACCACTGTTCATCTCAGTTCAACCCACCGAGCTCATCATTGTCTTCAAAGGTAGGTGTCAAGCCGTACCGGCCTTCTCCAATGGCTCTGGCAACACCTCAGTGAAATACCCTGCAGCACCAGTGTTGTCCTGAGCAACCAAAGCTTCGTGAGATGCTTTGGACATCGCCGGTGTGTGGGCTTCCTTATTTAAGGAACTTGGGTCACCCAAAGATGGGCTTGCACCCACTACCATCCCAAAAGGGCCAGTGGGCTCAGGATCAGGGGTCACAGAAAGGCCCACTTGAGCTTGATCTGAGCCCACCACATTAAAGTGAACCTGTGACCCACTAGGACCCCCACGTGCTCCCTCTAATCCTTTGTGACCCATTTAGAATTCCTCGGTCCTCTTTTCTTCCATAACACACGCCTTTTTCTTTCTCCATTCAGCTCTACAGTCAAGCCTATTCCTATCCAGTCAGAGTTCCTCAGTTCACCTTTTTTCCAGAAACATGATCAATCCAATTTGATTTGAAATACAACGGGGATCTCCTTTTTTTTCTACCAATTTTGTCTTTTCAAAATTAAAAGCCTCTGTGCTGCACTGAGAGCCCATCTGACCTAGGAAGCTCGCCGAAGTTTCACTCAACCATCTATGTTCAAGTGCAGGGTTCTATTTCTCCCCCTTATTCTCCCCTAGTTGCAATTTCCCTTTACCATGGGCACTTAATAGATGTGGCTGATTTCTGTCCCTTAATTGCACCTGATGCCCGCGCACCGTATCGGCATAAAATTTAAAAGGATGAACCCCTAAGTTATCCTGATGAAGCAGAGCCACAAATTTCAAATGCCCAAACCCACCATTGACATAGTTATCAAGTTCCAACAACTTCCTTAGCTCTAACCCAAAAACCCTCCATCCATTCTTTGCTCTGCCAACTGGAATATTAATGGACCTCCTAGACCCTCCCAGTTTAAGTTCAGTCAAAAGTAGGAACAACCAAAAAGAGTTGGAACACCGTTGGAGGGTGTATGCTACATCACCATCCCAAAACGTATAAAAATACTTCGGATTAAACCCCACGACTATCTGTTCTGTACTCTTCATCAACCATTGTGCCGCATTCTTACTCATGAAGACCGACTTCATGAAGTACCTACTCCGCTCAAAAGTCCTTAAAGAAAAATACCGTCCCCCTTCCTCTACCACCAGTTGAAAAAATTTGGATTCAATACAAAAACAGCGAGAACCACCCATAACGAGTATCAAAAAGTACAGCAATCAATGCATAACCCACTTAGCTCCAAAGATGTTGAAAAACAGAGTCCATGACTCTAGAAATAGAACAATGAAGGCCGTGCATTCAAAATTTACTTTGAAGTTTCCTTCTTCTTTTTAGCTTTTAGGACTTTAGTTCTCTAAACAATCTAGACACTCTCTTCTTCCTGATGGTAGTCTGCTACTAGTCTCTATCTCCCTCTCCTCTCCCGTTATAGTCAGCTCCAAAGAGTGCCTCTACTTGTGCTACAGAATTCTCTTCAAGAAATGCTTGAGCTAATCTCTTTTCCAGAACTTTCAGAGACAAGGATAAAGCTAAAGAAGAGACAGTGGTTTTGAGTTTAGAGTTTAGACCCAGCTAAAGGAGAAACAATGTGGCTTTGAGTTTAGACCAAGCAAGAAGACAAAATAGGTAGGTAAGGGAAAAGAAAGCCAATATCAGCCGGTTTCGGCCAATTTCAGTTGGTTTTGGCTGATTTTGGCCGGAATCCGCACATGTCAGCACAAATCGAAAAAAAAAAAAAGGCGAATCGTCGCGTCGGAGGAGTGTCGCCGCAAGACCGATGCGGGAGCGGCAGCCCTGAAGCGGCACCCATGCTTTCTAGACAGGAAGTATACAAACGACTCACCTAGAGTACATGGAAGCACCCTTATCTATTGTAAATCTAAACAAATCAGGCAACAAATATTTAAAACAAGAATCCTCACACCATAGATCATACCAAAACTTACCTAATACACGTACGTCCCCCAACAACAAATTTCATAGATCAAGAAAATTCATCCGAACCTTATCTAATGTTTTTCCATATATTTATTAAAACTACAAAAATAAGCATTAAATTAAGGTTTACTCTCTCCACATAAATAATCAATCTATATTTACAAAAACAGGAAAAAAAAATGCAAAAACATCCTCTGAACTTCGCGTCAAACTCAAACTAACTTTGTGTTCTTTTAATTTGAAATGAGAAGTCCCAGAACGTTAGGAAATGTCTAAATCAATCCTTCTGTTACTATTTTGTGAATTGGATGGATGTGGGATGGAAGATGCTAGCACGACTTATGGTGGTTCCTTTTTCCTACAGGAACCACCACCACCACAAGCTTTGCCAAAGCTCCACCATCCCAGCCTACTGTTCCTCTTAATAATGCAGCAACACCATTGCACAGCCACACACTCACAACAAGAAGCAAACAATCCACTTGAAACCCCGCCATCAATGCTCCTTCACAACTAAACCAAGCACCAGCCACTATTTACATATTACCCACACTCATCATCCAAACTAAATCCCGACATGCGTCCTTCATGAACTGCTTTATCCAACATTCTTCCAAGAGCCTCCATCACCAAAACAAATAACAATGGAGACAACGGGTCATCTTGTCTCAAACCTCTGGAACTACCAAAAGATGAAGAAACGGACTGTAGATAGACAAAAGAAGATCCATTGTCTCCATTTGGCAAAGAACCCACTTCTTTCTAACATATGTAAAAGAAAACTCCACTTTACATGGTCAAAAGCCTTTTTAACATCCAGCTTACAAATCAGCCCCGGCACCCCAGACTTCAGTCTGCTGTCAAGACATTCATTAGCAATAAGAACAGGGTCAAAGATCTGTCTGTCCCTCACAAAAGCATTTTGAGATGTTGATATTATATCCCCCATAACCGTGCGGAGTCGGTTAGCCAAGACTTTAGCAATAATTTTATAAACCCCCCAACCAGACTAATGGGCCAAAAATCCCTAATCTCACTTGTTGCATGCTTTTTAGGGATGAGAGTAATAAAAGTTGCGTTTAAACTCTTCTCAAACTGACCTTTCACAAAAAAAATGATGAAATACGGCCATAAGATCAGCTTTAACAATCCCCCAGCAAACTTGGGAAAAAGCCATTAGGAAGCTATCTGGTCCAGGAGATTTATCACCATGAAAACTCTGAACAACATCAAAAAATTTTGTCTCTTCAAAAGGTCTCTCTAACCAATCCACATTATCGCCAGATATCATTGGAAAAACCAACACATCTGGAAACAGTCGCTCAACCTGCTGCTCAGAGTACAAATTCATGAAGAAATGAGTAATGCAGTCTACAATTATACCCTGATCCGAAGACAAGGTAACATTAACCATTAAGCTTTCAAAACCATTACTTTTTCTATTAGAATTAGCCATTCTATGAAAGAATCTGGTATTGGCGTCCCCTTCCTTCAAGTGCAACACCCTAGACTTTTGTCTCCAACTAATCTCTTCCAAAAGAGTCAACTTTTCAATATATGTACGAAGATTAGCTTGTTCTAACTTCTCCTCAGCTGATAAGCTATGTGTCTCCTCTTTAGCATCCAAAACATTCAACTTGTTGCAAAGGTCTTGTTTTTTATACGTGACATTGCCAAACTCCATCTCATTCCACTTTTTTAAATCCAACTTCAAGGCAGCCAACTTCTTAGCTAGTACAAAACTTAGGGTTCCTTGGAACAAATAGGATGCCCACCACTTCTTCACTTTGTCGACAAAATTTTCCACCCTCAACCACATATTTTCAAAACGGAAAGGAATTCTACCTCTCCGCTGACTCCCACCCTCCAACAAAATAGGAAAATGGTCTGAAAGTACTCTAGATATCCTTTTTTGTGTAAATTATGTGAAGTGATCTGCCAAAAGTGGGGAGAAAAGGAACCGATCTAGACGAGAAGCTAAGGATGTATTGGACCAGGTGTAAAGGCCCCCTTCCATAGGTATATCCATCAACCCATGCAAAGAGACAAAGTCAAAAAATCCATACATAGCCCAAGAATAGCTAGCAGAACTAGTTGTCGACTAATCCATGGGCATTCACCCCCAATGAGCTAAGTAGGTTATGCTCATGCCAAGGAGCAACAAAGATAATCAATTATACTTGCAAAACTAATCAATGAAAGTTATTTATCCTAGTTTTAACGTTTTTATGTGAATTAGTGTTATATTATTGTTATCTTTTACCACTCTATTTTATTTAAGTTTTTCAAGATAGTACTATCGGTGTTTTCAACAAAAATTAAAATATCTAAGGGTCCGTTTGTTTTGGCTTCAAACTATTTCAGAAAATCATTTTTCATAAAACCGTGTGTTTGGTTGCGCATGGAAAATAGAATTTCCAGAAATGCATTTCATTTGACCATAAAATTAAAGGGTTTGACCGATAAATGGTTTGAAGTGAAAATTTTCACTTCAAACCATTTCCGGACTCAGACGCGCAAAGAGGGAGAGAGAGAGAGAGAGAGAGAGAGAGAGAGAGAGAGAGAGAAGAGAGATCACACCCCAGCACTGGCTCCACCAAGATCACACCCTAGCACCGGCGCTGCCATCTAGATCGTGCAATCTAGTTCGCGCCGCCTTCGCCATCGATCGCACGATCAAAGCCTCTGCAGCGCCAATCGAAGCCTCCACCGCACCGATCAAAGCCTCCACCGCGCAATCGAGGCCTTCGCCTTCAATAATCGTGATCTCGCCTCTCTCTCTTCCTTCTTCTCTCCCGAATTTGATGATTTTTTTTTTTTTTGTTTCTTTTATGTAACTCTACTGAGAAATAATGATATATATTTATTTGGATGTTGAGAAAATGTGAGCAACAAGTAGAAAATGTATTTTCTATGGTATTTTCAAGAACATAACCAAACACTAAAAAATATTTTCCAAAGTATTTTTTAAAACACCACCAAACACCTAAAAATATTTTCCTTTCCGAAAAATATTTTCACCTGATAATATTTTACACTTGAAAAACATTTTACATCGAACCAAACACAGCCTAAGATGCATCAAGTTTATCTTCTACAGTGATATGTTGGTGGAAAAAAAGAAAGTAATCCTTCAAATCAAATGTGAGAATCTCATATTTTCTTGAATCTTGTCAAACCAAACATCCATCATTACATTCTCAGATAATCGAATTCCCAAGCATCACACTCTTAGCAATCTAGATGCCAAAGGGTATAATGTTATCCCCATTACATTCTCAGGTAATCGAATTCCCAAGCATCACACTCTTAGCAATCTAGATGCCAAAGGGTATAATGTTATCCCCAAACTAAACGCCAAGTAAAAGAGAACCTAATGTCACATGATATAGATGAATTGAAACCCAAGAGAACAAGGCATTGAGAAATCAAACTTTTTATCTCCCAAAAGATAGTTACCTTCCTTCAACTGCCCACCTATTCCTCTCAAACCAAATGTTCCATCAAACAAGAAGGTACAACTCTCCAATCAACAAGACACATTCCACCACAAAATTACATATTCCAAGAAGCCAGCAAATCAACTAACTAGCAAGGCATAAGTGCATAACCCAATCTTATACCAAAAAGGAAAAGAAAATCAAGGTCTAAAGCTCCCAATCCACCAAAAATGAAGAATGAAATGGCCTATTGTTTCCCCATCACATTGCCACATGTAACACAAACTAAAAAAAATAAACAAATGAAAAATCCTTCACTTTCATAAATTTTAGCTACCAAATTATGAGTCAAGGTTCCCCTCCACCCAAAGTATTCCATTTTAGTTGGAGCAATTACATGCCAGACACTCTTCCAAAGAAACCTCATATCTTCTATCACAGGAAAGTCCCATTTAGAAACTTTTCCCCTGAAACATGCAACTTATACTTGGTCTCCAACACATCCCATATTCAACTGAACAAACCTGAATATTATAAGAAGGCCGAAGAAGGGCATTAGTTGTCTCAATTAAAAAATCCTGAACAAGCCGAAAGAAAACATCAAATTTCAAAGCAACGCAACCCCTAACCAACCTACACAGTTAGCAACAGTTGTCCTCTCATTCACATCAATAGAGAATAAATAAAGAAATAACTTCTCAAAGGCACTTCTCCACACCACAGATGACAGATCCCATTAAAAAAACATATCATCGTACACCCACATTAAAAGAAATATTCTCTTCAATCTCAACCCACCACTCATATTATGTTTCCAGAGGCCCGCCCCCATTTGTTTTACAGCTACCACCCTCCTCCAACCAAGCATCCCTTTACACAACAAACCTTCATGACTCTGTCGTCACTTACCTAAGAACCTTGATTGAATTCACACAAGCACCTAAGCCCCCTTCACCAAATTATATCTAAATTCATCACTCTTCCCAATGCAAAGGAGATTCCATTGAATTTTACAAGTCTATCAATCACTAAAGCCATAATGTAAGAAAGGAGATTAAATAAGTAAAGATGCTAGACAGCACCTAAGGCCCCCTTCAAATAAGTACTACCCCTTCTAACTGATGAGTGCTCTCTTAATATAGTTGCGCTTATATAATTCCAATATCCAATATTAGCTATTAGTATATATTCTGTAAATAACTGTAAAACCATAACGTTTAGACAACATAATATCGACATTTCATTAACCTTCTTCACAATGGCCACACACACACACAGACATATTGGTCAAATCAAAACTACTTACTATCACCAAAATAGACTTAGTTGGCATGTATGTGTAACATAAAGATAACTAGAAGAATACAAACTGCAGATGCAAGGTGAAGCAGTATGAGTATGAGTACGAGAGTTGTGTGTTATAAATCTCCCAATTAAAGAAGGGGCCAAAATACATTGTTAGTCCCTAAAGTTTAGTACATGAGAGATTTTAGTTCCTGAAATTTAAAGTGGTAGTCCCTAAAAAACTTAAAGGAATCGCTTTCAGTCCCTAAAAAACTTTAAAGTGAGTGATTTTAGTTCCTAATAAACTTAAATTGATTGCTTTTAGTCCTTATGGAATGATGCCATGTCAATTTGTAGTTTGATCATGTCATCTACGGGACTAAAAGTGATCACTTTAAACTTGAGAGACTACCTAACAAACTTAAAAAGGAATTGCTCTAACAAACTTAAAAAGGAATTGCACTTAGTCCCTAAAAGACTTAAAAGTGATTGATGTGAGACCTAATAAACTTAAAGCGATCCCTTTTAGTCCCTACGTGTCAGATTCTAGTTTCAATACATCATCTTAAAGGACTAAATGCAACCATTCACAACCCATGTACTAAACTTTAAAGAACCAACAATGTATTTAAAAGCCATGAAAATAAATAAAAACAAAGAATTTTAGAAGAAGGAACCCACCTTACCTAAAACACAGTCCTTAAACTTTCCATCGTGAAACTGAGATTTATGTTTGGCAACATGGAACACAAGATAAATTGCACCCACAAACTGCAACGCAGTAATTACCAATGCAAACCGACTCCACCTTATCCATGTCTTATACCTCCTCTGTTTAATCAACAAATAGACTTAATCAAAACACAAAAGTTAACATTTTTTTCATCTGGGTCATGATTGATTTCATAGTTCATAGTTCATAGCTCGTACCCGTCTGTCAACAATGGCAGAGGAAGGAGAGTCAAGAATCGTCTGGGCAGTGGCATATTGGGCGAGTCCACACTGCACCATAACCACGAGCCTAAACCCAGAACCCAAAGAAACAGCCACAAAGGGAACCAAGTATTGGAAATCGCAAGATGAGTGAGCAAGAATCACGAGCAACACACCCAAAAGAACCACCACCAAGTTTGAAGTTCCCAATATTATGGTTGCCCATCTTAGCTTTTTCAGCGACGGCTTACACGCCCGCATTGCCATTTTGACTTTGGCTTTGAATTGAGAATCAAAATCCGATTCGAAAATGGCAACGTGGGGTGTGACTTGTTTGCGGCATATATGTGTGTAAATTCTCAGGTGCCTTGGGCTTGGGATTTAATAGCAGGTGGGAATTTGATTTTGTTTTCTGGGAAAATAGAACATGGAATGTTTTTGAAAGAGGGAAAGAAAGCGGTTTCTTACAAGCTGGGGATATTTTGAAGTTGCGGGTCGCACCACATGACTGAATAATCACATTATCTTTTGTGACTTTTTTGTTTTTTTGGAAAATTCACTTTTCAGTAATTATCTACAAGAGGTGGTGCGTAGATAATATTTTTACAATATTTTCACAATAAATTATAAGTGACTAATTATTATTGGTTCAAATTTGAACTTAACACTAAGATTACTTTTTTACCCCAACAATAATAACCAGTAACAACCTGCCACTTATAATTTATTGTGAAAATGTTGTAAAAATATTGTGGACATATCATTTCTCATTATCTATTCTATACTACTATTTAAACGCGGCCCTATTTGGACCGATTTTTTTTTGTTCCAAAATACCCTTATGTCCCTAAATTTAAGTAGAGACAGAACTAAAGGATAGTTTGGTAAAAATATATGTCTAACTTGCATTAAAATATTGCCTACAAAATAGGAACACTCCTCTACTAACCCATTTCTTTAAAGCAACTATACATTTATTGTTTTTTTTTTAAATAGAAAAATAAGTTAAACACCCCACGTTTATCCAAATATATATATATATATATATATAACTAAAGAACCATTCGGATTTTTTTTTTTTCTAAAAGACCCTTACATTCTTATGTATAAGTAGAGACAAAACTAAAGGACAATCTTAACTTCCACTAAAACATTGCCTAAAAAATAGGATCACTTTTCTATTGATTTTCAAATTTAATTATCCACTTATAAATTAGATTCTCAAAATAAAAATTATATCTATACTACTATTTAAGCGACTGCACCTGTTTGGGCCGAATTTTTTTTTCCAAAATACCCTTACACCCCTAGGTTTAAGTAGGGACAAAACTAAAAGATAGTTTGGTAAAAAAAATTTCTAACTTGCACTAAAATATTGCCTACAATATATACTACTATTTAAGCAGCTATCCCTGTTTGGACCGAATTTTTTTTGTTCCAAAATACCCTTATGTCCCTAAGTTTAAATAGAGACAGAACTAAAAGATAGTTTGGTAAAAATAAATGTCTAACTTGCACTAAAATATTGCCTACAAAATAGGAACACTCCTCCACTAACCCACTTCTTCAAAGCAACTATACGTTTATTGTTTTTTTTTTAAATAGAAAAATAAGTTAAACACCCCACGTTTATTCAAAAACAGATCTAAATATACATATATATATATATATTAAAAATTAAAAACTAAAGAACAATTCGGACTTTTTTTGTTCTAAAATACCCTTACATTCCTATGTTTAAGTAGAGACAAAACTAAAGGACAATCCGGTAAAAATAAAACCCTAACTTCCACTAAAATATTGCCTAAAAAATAGGGTCACTTTCCTATTGATTTTCAAATTTATTTATCCACTTATAAATTACATTCTCAAAATAAAAAATATATATATAATAAAAAACATAGATCTTTTTTTTTGCTACTACCACTAAAAAAAAAAGCCTCATCAGACGTGCGGAGCGTGTGGGATGAGGCTAGTATATTTAAATGAGAGTCAATTATTACACTTACTTACTGATATGTACGAAATTTTATTTTTAGAAAATGATTTCATAATTTTAAAATTAAAACTAAAATTGTGTTTTAAAGTTATTTACAAATGTGTGTAATAAACATTAATTTATTTAAAATAAAATTATTTGGTATTCTCAAAATATACACCCAAAAGGCTTCAAAAAAAAATCTAAACCCAAAATAAAATCCTATACTCTCTCGTATCATTTTTTTTTTACCCATAAATTCACCTTTTCATAGTTATATTTTCAATAAAATTATTTAATAAGGTAGAGTGAATTATTCAATGCATACGGAATACATATTATATATATGGGAGTGTATTCATGTTATTCTTTGTGAGGAAAGAATGCCAAGTAATTGTATTCATGTTAGTCGCTGTGTTTTTATAAGTTCAATTTTTGGTATTTGTGATAACGTTTTATTTTGGTTCTTATCATCATCTCACTTAATTTGATAATTAATAGAATGCTAACATGGTATGATTAAAAATGATGTGACTTAAAGAATTATAAAAATATTTAATTGGTATTAAAAAAGATACATCAAGATCTAATACATAAAAAATCTGTGTAAAAAAAATTAAAAAAAGAAAAAAAAGAAACTCCATATCCAAACACAGCACACACACAATTACCCCGTGATGCACAACAGTCTAAAGAAATGACAATTTCAAGGCTGTATATGAATTAGAGAACCTAACTTGGTCTAATGACTTAAATGATCTTCCAACACATTGCAAATTGGGAGAATGATGAGCTAGATAAGAGTATTAGCATCAGGTGTGCTAAGTGCTAACTTTTTAGCATTTAGAATTTAGCATACCAAACACCAAAAACTACCTATATCAGATGTGTAAATCTCAAAAAAATTGGCATGGAGCTATAGTAATAATATTCTAAAAATGAGACAGTACGTCATATATGCTAAATTTTTTTAATTATTATTTATTCACCTCTCTCTCTCTCTTTCTCTCTCCTTTGTCTTATCTCTATCCTCTACCTCTCTAAGCAGTGTTGGTGGTGTGGTAATCTTTGTCGATCATGTTGCTCCCCTCATGTTGCTCTGCTACTTACTAATCTCTTTGTTTTTGCTTCTCAATCTGGGTTTTAGGTGATGGCTTATGGTGGCATTAGTTTTGGCGGTGTTGTGCGGTGCTCAAACTGTAAAAGGGGAAGAAGGGAATTATTGTTGGCTCCGGTTGTCTCAAAGGGTGGTGGTGGGGATTTTAGGGGATGGGTAGGGGTGGTTTAATCATTTAGGGTGTCTCTAGAAGTTGTAGGGGTTGGATTTTTGGGCAGTGTCTTATGGCGGAGTGGTTTGTGGTGATTGGGTTGTGTGGGGTTGCAATGATTGGGTGGTGGTGGTGCATTTTCAGTGATTGGGTTATGATTTTGGTTTGTGGGTTTATGTGGTTGAGGGTTATGGGGTTTTGGCTACTGCTATGGAGAGAGAGAGAGAGAGAGAGAGAGAGTGAAATGAATATAAAAAAAAAAAAAACGAATAGAAGTGAAAAATAAGAGATGTAATGCAATGTGAGTTGTAAAATGGTGTATTATAATAGAAAAAGTAACTTTTTGATGTATCAGATTCTAAATTTTTTAGAAGAGTTGATGCTTGTGCTTTAAAGTTCTAATTGTGAAGGAAATACTTTGATCCACTTAAAGCACTTGGTGCCCTTGGTCCAATTGGGATGTACATGCTATTCTTTAGAATATTGGGAGTTAGTTAATGAGTTAACATAAACAATAAAATAAATATATATAAAAAAAAAAAAACTTGAGTGGCTTTTTTTTTTTTTGCTGAGATCTTTGAGTGGCTACATACATAGGGAACTTAATCATACATATATCACTGTAATTCTTAATATGTTAGGACCTAATAGTTTTGAACTTAATTGTTGAACTGGTGAAGCCCTTTTCCAACTAATCGGTGGCACTGTTCTCCAAGGTGGATGAAAACTTAAGAGACAGAAGATATATCATATATTTCCTTTTATACAATTTTTGCTTTTAGAGCATCAACATTTGGTCTTCTATATGGTATAATACGCTATATTTTAACATCAAAGCACAAAAAGAGCCCATTACTTGGTCTTCCAATTCTTAAAAAAAATTACAATTATGCTACTATACCATCTTAAATTTATGATGGAACTGTAGTTAGATTGTAAACTTATTTAATAGTTTTATATTTCTCTTTTTCTCTCTCTTCCTGTCACTTTTTCTTCCCTCCTTTTTTCAGTTTCTAACTCTCTCTCATTCAACCTCTCTCTCTCATTCACTCCCTCTCCATTCCCTCTCAAATCATACGATGGTGCAAGTGGTGAAGCGGCCTGGGTCTAGTGGTGCAGTGGCGTGGGCAGGTGGTTCAGTGGCGTGGGCAAACTCTTCCCTCTTTTATTTCTATTTGATCTCTCTTCCATTTCTTTCTCTCTCTCACCTCTTTTTTTGTCTCTCTCTCCCCTTGAATCAAGAGCTCATGGGTTTGATGTGGTAGACGTGGCAAATCGGGGTGGTGGATTAGTGGGTGGTGTTTGTATTGTTGATGGTGGATAGGGGTGGTGCCGTGGTGGTGGATTGACGGGTGGTGATTGAAAAGTTTTGGGTTTGGGTGGTGGTTGTGTTGTTGATGGTTGGGCTGATTTGGGTTTAGGAGGTGGTTTTGTTATTGATGGTTGAATTGAGTTTCTGTGTTGGGGGTTTATTTAGGGCTTATTTTGAGTTTCTGTGCTAGGGGTTCTGGGTCTTCACGGTGGTGATGGAGGTGATGAGTGGTTGAGAGAGAGAGAGAGAGGGAGAGAGAGAGAGAGAGAAAATATATATTTTATTGTATAGATATAATATTCTAATGTGTTGTATAGGAAAATAAAAGTTGGGATGTTGGGTATATTGTAAAGCGTAATGGTATAATAGGTAAAGTAGCTCTTAAGATGGTTAAATGATATATTTTGTAGAAACCGGATGTTAATGCTCTTACATCGTATAAATTTTTAGGGACATGGTATTGTTTTATGGGCAATTTCTATCACACATAATGTGTACATACATACATTGCGTGCAACAAATGAAAAATACTATTTCCAAGTCATGATTTCAAACTTAAACACATGACTTGAAGTCAATATTTCAATTCATCAAAAAAAAAAAAGTCAAGATTTCAATTGTTTGCACTACACACTGTGTGCAACAATCACTACTTTTGTTTATTATGTTGTTTTTTTGGCCTTGCTATATGCATTTTTCAACAAAATACATTGTATCAATATAACCAATATTATGGTGTATAGTGTAAGATGAAAGTTTAGAAAAATGCAGTATTAAAAAAGTCTGAAAAATTAATAATAACAAATTTTTTTATTTTATTTACATTATTAAATAATTATTTATAATATTATGGTCTGATCTCAATTGGATTAGAGAACTAAAACCCACTTTTTTTAATAAAAAAAAATAAGCTTTTAAGTAAAAAATTAAATTATTTATTAAAAAAAAAAAAACTTGGAAGGTGAATGTTATAAATGGTAATGTCACTGCTGAGCACGTGGCATTTGTTTCATGGATTGAGATAAGCTGCAATTACTTTATCTCCACTCATAATTTTTTTTTTTATTCTCACTTTTTAACTTTAATTTTTGAATATTTTTATTATTATTTTTATCCAATAGTTCAAATTGAAAGTTGTTTTTTCGGCTAAAATGCAAAACTGACCTTCTAACTTTCTTTAGATTTCATTTCAGTCCTTCAACTTTGCTTTTGTTTATTACAATCCTCTAAATTTCAGATTTATTCAATTAAGGCATTTTCGTTAACCTTTGTTAAAATTTTTTGAAAAAAAACCTAGAAAATATTTTTCAATCATTAATTGAATTTTTTAATTTAAAAAATTTGAAGAAAAATTTATAAAATTGAAAAATTAACCACAACATATAACAAAAGTTGATGGAAAAACCTTAATTGAATAAACTTGAAAATTTGAGGACTGAAATGACCAAAAACAAAGTTAAAAAATTGAAATGAAATCTTAAGAAACTTAGGGCTTGTTTGGATCACCATGATTTTGAGTGATATCACTTAGTTTTCATCACTGAGTTTCCAAAATATGCGGGTCTCATCGAAAAGTCTTGTTTGTCTTGGTTTTTAGGTGATGTTTTCCATCACTCAAAATTCAAAAATTTGAGTGACGGATGATGAAAACTGAAAACAGAATTTTGGTGTTTTTAGTTTTTGAAATATGAGTTATGGTGGCAAAATAAATATGAGTTATGTGACCAAACAAGAATTTTGGAGTTTTTGAGATACAGTGAGGTTTGGGTTATAAGTAATGGGTTTTGAGTTTGAGTTATGAATATTAAGTTATGAAAACTAAGTCATGGTCAAACCAAATGAGCCCTTAGAGAACTAGTTTTGCATTTTACCCTGTTTTTTTGAAATGTGGTTGTGGGGTTTGGATTTTTGAGATGTGGTTATGGGTGTGGGGTTTGGATCTGAGATGTAGGGGAAGAAAAAGGTGAGAAAATGTGAGAAAAGTTTGCTGGGCTTCATCTGCTCTGTTCTTCATGCATCTGGGTCCCTCTTTTTTTTTTTTCTTTGCCGAAGCTGGTTCTCATTTTATGAGAGGCAGAGTGAGGCAAAGCAAGGGTTTGAAGAGCTGAAGATTGGATTTGGGGTTCCTTCGTGCTAAGACTATGGTTCGTGGAGGGGTTTGGGAGAATAAGCAGGGGTGAAGGGGAAAAATAAAATGGAATGAGGTATGAATGTGTGTGAGGCAAGTAGGCTAACAATATCTTTGACATGGTGCTTAGATAGTGGGTCTCACAAAAAGTAAAATTATTTGATTTATCAAAGTTAGAAACAAGTGCTAAATATGCCACTTTAAAAAATTGTAGTTTTTTCAGTAATAAGTAATGAGTTATAAAGTGACAAGTGAGCATATTTCTTTAACCAAATAGCCCCTAATTCTCAGTCTTGTTCACATAGCAACATTCACGAAGCTCGAAAATACACAGATCCCAATGCAAATATTTGGTTTTTGGACCAAGACCTTGCTGCTACTTCAGGTATTCACAGCCCCTTCAGTGAGATCACAACAGGTTCACAAATGCCAATGGCACACCTTCAATTTTGCTTTGGAAACTGAACAAGATAGACTACTAATACCAGCCTTCTCAATAGTGATTTTGTCTTGGAACGGTGATCCCCCAGACTCAGTATCTGTAAAGATATGAATCTGAAAGGTCATCATTTATCCATTTGTTGTACGTACTAGCTCAACATTAACTAAAAAATGTAGTTAAAAAAGGGGACAGGAAATGCAAGACATGGGCCACAACAATATTGCTGCTGATTCATGCATTACATTTTTCTAATTGATTGTGTAGTACTTAACTTTCGAGCAGAAATGTATTGGAGCCCATCATTGTCCTTAGTGCTTACAGAGTAACAGTCTCACTGATCACCAGGGTTTACCAAATGAGACTATTCTATAACAAGCAAAACATAAGAAAGGCTTCCCATAGATTTTTACATTTTCTACTTCAAATAAGACATCATAAACCAGCTTAGCATGGCTACACCAAAAGGTTGATTCCACTTATCAATGTCTCCAATGCATGATTTTCTATTTTCCACAGCTCAATTTAAGAGGCTTAAGGTGTCGAGGGACTTGACCACTGGGACTTTGGCTTGTGGGGTCTGTTGGGATGGGAGTGAATGGACATACTTGCAGTTGGGACAAGATGGAGAGGATTTGGAGAGAATGACTAGGAGATGGCAATTCAAGCAAGCCAAAGCAATCATGTTACCATTTGAGGAGTATTTCTTCTTGGAGTCCTCAAGTGTAACAGAGCTGCCACTGCTGTACTGCTCAGAACAAGTTGAGTTTGTTGAGATGTTGAGTTCAAGGTCTAGCTTTTGATCCTTGGGCCACTCCCAACTCTTCCTCAAGGTCTTCCTGTTCAGATAATACATTCTACCTGACTGCAACAGCAATATACAAGAATCAAAATATGAAGTGACAAGAGAATAGTATTAATAATGCTAAAAATGAAATTCTATTGAGCAGAGTTAAGAATACAGTATCTTTCACAACTTTTTTTAATATATTTTTATATATATTTCATAACTAATAAAATGATTTGTTGGCATGCGAGTAATGTTCTAAATCCATCAATATAACACAGCTTTTATTATACACAAATCATGATAAAACCCAAAGTTGTGAAAAATGTTACAAAACAAATTCCCAAAGCTCATCAGTCATTGGAATAAGATCCCATTTTTACATTTACCAAAGAAAAATCTGACAGAGGCTATGTTAATATAATCAAAGAATAGGAGAGAGAGACAGAGAGAGTTACTTCAAGATCAAGGCATTGCTCCCAGTCCAATGGCAGTGGATCTTTCAGTTGAAGATCAACACTAGTGTGAACTGCTTGGTCAGTCTTGAGCGAGTGATCGTTGAAAAACTTCCTCTTCCGGGAAGTGTTGCTGTCAGATTCTGGAGATGAACTAATACTGCTCTTATTCACAACAAACTGTGTTGGAGCCAAAGAGAGCTCCGGAAAGTCCATTTCTTCTCACAAAGTCCTCTTCTTTATAAACCAATATATATATATATATATATATATATATATATATATGTAGTCAAAGAAGCAGCTCCTAGCTAGCTCCCTATATGCAATCTTGCTTTGCGCTTTCTTTCCCCACCAAAATATAACTATGCTCTACTATTCCTAAGCAGTAGAAGAAAAAGAAAGATGAACCCGATTGAGGAAACTTTGGGAGCAAACAAAAAGTAGAGGCAAAGGACACCCAAAATTCCCTCACCTTTGGATTGCAAGAGAAGAGAGTCATGCAAAGAGGGCTTGTCTACTAAAGAGGTTTCTTAAATTTCCTTTCATCAAACCTATTAAAAGGAGGGCCGGCCAAGCATTTAAGGTGGCAAGTAGGTCTCACTTTAATGACTCAAAATCCTGCTCTCCTTCACAGCATTTAAGACCAATCTACACATGCCCACCTCAAAATCCAACTCAATGTGCCTACTTAAATTCTCAAAAATTCTTACCAATTCTCTCCCTTTTCTTTCTTTCTCATGAATGAATGGTTTTGATTTGACACTTTCCTCTTCACTTAACATGCGCTAATACAAATCTAACTATTAATTGATAAGTCTTACTAGTATTTGATTACAAGCTTGGATTCATTATTTAAGGGACTAAATTTGTGGGGGAGAGCTAGCTATTGATGTCACCATCTTGGGCTGATATATATTTGTGAATAAACAGTGAAAGCTTACGTATATGCAATTATGCATGGCATTTATATAGTACTGCTATATAATATACTTTAAATGCATCACACATGGTCCCCCCATAAGTAACTAATGTGGTTACCATCTCCTGGTTCTGAAGTTATCGATATGGATGTAGCTTCATACAATGATGTTAGGTGATTCCCAAGAATGATATAAATGAAAAAAATTACACGTTTTACAATTTCAAAAAATATATATTACCCTTGAATATATGGAACTTGCTAACCTACCCATGGGGCTTCCGTATCCGGTAGTTTATCCCCGTAGGGTTCCATCAATCACGTATTTTTAAATTCAACTAATTGCAAATTGGAAAAAAAAGATGAAGTATTTGATATATAGATACAACAGATTTTCAGAATACATTGTTCGCTTTATAATAATTATTTTTTATCATCAAACTAAAATATCAATTGATTTTTAGTGTAGACAAAATTCAAACTCCAAATCTTTTATTTGATGACAAATAACTATACCAGGGACGATAATACAATTCTGAGGCTTACAACTCTACTTGCAGAAATCAAGACGTTAATTAGAACTTGTACAACAGGGTATCTCTTAATGCATTTTGTTAGACTTTTTACAAAATCAAACTGCTGAGACGCGATTCCGGTTTCCACAACAATTATAGTAACTGAAAGTAATGAGGCATTGATACATTAGCGAAGGCACAAGGAAAGACTATAATTAAATGCGAAGTGATAGTATTAATGAACCTGGCTCCCTTTTTGCTTTCTTTTACTCTTTAACGTCATCGTGACGATTATAATAGTATACTAATAATAATAAATTATATACAAGTGTAATTAGATTTCTTTAGACTTTCGCATGGGTTGTCATACTCATAAATATATAGGCTTTTGAAATATGAAGATGAGCAATAAATTAGAGTACATAGGAAATAGTTTTTGGTTAATTGAAACTAATTAAACCATCACATATTATTGGTGTAATGATCACTTTGTAATGTACACTTAGATTAGGTTAGAGTAGAATTCTATCTTATATAAAATAAAATAAAATTGAAACCAATTAAAACCCATGTATCACAATTTTTGTTAGAATATAAAACAATCAAGTACTGAACAAATTTTAAGTAAATTATGTTTAATCTATTTTAGACAAATCATATTAAATTACGTTTAATCTTCTCTATATTCTTCAATTTGGCTTTTTTTTTTGGGTATTAATTTTGTCTTGCATTTGATCTTCTTCTTCTTCAAGTTGATGAATTGATTTAATCAATAAGATATCATAATCTTTGTATCCAACTTATATCTTTTTTAGGTTTATTAATTGATTTATTGAATTGCTAAGGATCTTGTAGTTAAATCAGCATCTCTCTATGCATAAAGTGCTTGAGAGTTTAGGGAGGAAATGATTCGAGCCTTATTTGCCTTTTCTTCTTCTTTTATTATTATATTTTTTTAATTCAATAAAAAAGAGAATTTAAATTATGGATGTTTCTTTTGAAAATACAAGAAGATGCCAAACATTTGAGCTAACAAGGTTCTTAGCTTAATGTTTGCTTCTCTGTTGGTTTTAATTTTTTTTTTTTTTTATCACTAAAAGGTTTTGTTCCTATGTTTTGGTGTCTATCTTATTGTTATTGGTAATCAGCTCTAATCTTCTTCAGGAATGGTTTTAGTTTGTATTCTAACTTTTGTTATTTAATTAAATGTATGCTGATACATGGATTGAAAAAGTATTGTCTACTTATAGTTTAAGATTGGTAATCTAAATTTTTTTAAGTAAATGAGGAATGAATATTTTTCTGAGTTCAGAGGCATGCACTTGAGTTTCAATGTTGATTATATTCTCACATTACCTTTTGAATTCTAGTGAAACTAAGATAGTGAGAGGTAAAGGAGATATATAATTTTTTTTTTCTTTTTTTGTCATAGACAATGAAAAAGTCATTTCCTCGATAAAATGATGATCAAATGTAAAGAACTTTATTTTTCTGGTTTCTTGTATAATTTTGTTTTTACATTCTAATTAGAAAGTTATAATGGGAAAGAAAGACTTGAACCCTAGATATTTTTGTTGAAAACACTAAAAAAAAATAAGTTGAGTTACAACTTACAAGACTCTTAGCCAAGAGAGTCAATCTTGTACCAGAGATTGTACCGGTTTGACCAGTGAAATGATATATTTCGGTACCGGTCAATACTGGTGTACCGTTTCAAGTTTACCATTATTTTTATTTATATATATATATGTATGTATGTATATGTGTGTGTGTACATATATATATATATTATAATAAATATAAAAGTTTACCATTAAACATTACCTCAATTCAGAAAAAAATTATTCATGATTTTAGACTTTAGCATCAATTAAAAGAAAAATATATATAAAATAGAAAGTTTAATTGTTCATTGCATACTAAAAAAACAAATAATACTAATAAGTTAATGTAAGTAAATTACCATTCTGTGTTTACAAAAATTTAAAAATTACAAAATTAAAAAAAAAAAACTTTTTTTATGTACCGGCTGGTATGCTCAGTATTGCCCGAAATCGGCTGATATCACCGGTACATGGCCGGTATGGCTAGTATTTAAACTAGTATAAAACGTTAATGTTTCGATACCGGTATATGTACCGGTACGGTACATACCGGCCAGTATGGCTGGTACCGGTACGGTATCGACCACTTTGCTCTTAGCACTTTGTGATGCATAGCTTTTAAATGACATTATAATACTATTTGAGTAAATTACAACAAGAAAATGTAATATATATATATATATATATATATACCTTCTTCTTCTTTTTTCTGGATAATTACAGGGGATAGAGCCCCGAGCTCAAGGTTACAACGAAACCAGGTACCACTAGGCTACAAGGCCTGATATTTTCAACGCATTTCATTCTCTTACGCATCGTGATTTCCCACGTACATCACTCTGACAATTATATCATATTTTTAATTTCCACATGACTCACCATGCATGGGTTGTTTCTTTATTTTATTTTATTTTTCTTTACTCTTTTAGGTTTAATTAATAAAAAGCTAAAAAATAAACTTTATGCACCATTTATATTATTCTAGTTAAAATGCTATTATCAAAATTCTAAGGAAATTGAAACACTAAGGCCCCATTTGGTAGAGTATCTTAAACACACATTTTCAGTTTTTAAACAACATTACATGTATTTTCACACACTTTTTCTCTCACACATATTTCAAAAAACTACAAACAATATTACTCAAACTTCTCTACCAAACGAGCCCTAAGGGCCCATTTGGTACATGTATTTAAAAACTGAAAATTGTTGTTTGAAAACATTTGTGGAAATACATATAGGTAAAAAAGTGTGTAAAAATGCGTAAAATGTTGTTTACAAACTGATAATGGTTGTTTGAAAACAACCACCAAACACCCCCTAAGCGTTCGTTTGGCATGCGTTCTTCTCCCCTGCGTTTGCGTTTTTTTTTCCCTGGACCAGCGCCTCTTGCACTGTACATGGGATATGAATAGTGCAAAAAGGCAAATGAACCGTAATTTCATTTATGAACAGTAACCAAAAAATCATTTTTATTGTTTTCAGCATAATAAGCGGATCCCAAACAGAGTTTAAGTAGTTAAACCATGGTAAAAAAAAAAAAAGATGCAGCTTTCATAATTGAAAAAATACAAACTTCCCAAACATTGGTTAAAGTGTTTCAAAATGAAAGCTGCATTTTTTTAGTTAAATATTTCTTTACTTCCCTCAATTTTTTTACTGGATGACTGGATGGAAAAGTGGTGATAACCAAGATTGAAATGGAAAAAGCATTTTTACTAACTTTATCTGCAGATTATTAGTGCCATTTTGAGCTCATTGTGGCAAAGGTAAGGATGAATTCTAGTGGGAATGGACTCATATATTGTTATTGCTTGGCAGATTATGCACTCAATGCAATATTGTTAACGACTCTTCCTAATATTGCCTTCGCTCATAACAAGGTGTGTTAGTTCATACCTAACCCCACATAAGAACATTGGTCTATATATGGATTTTTTTCTAAATAACCAAATCTCTTAAATAATTTCATTAGTTAGTAAGGTTTTGAAACTATTTAACAATCTGACAAATTGAGTCTATTTAGTAATCTAACAAATTGAGTCCCTTAGACTCAATTTTGCTCTTTGAAATCAAGCCAAGAGGAGTCAAGTTTCAGTTGGAAATCGAGTGTTTCACACTCGAGTTTCATACTCAAGAGTCAAACACTCGAGTTCCATATTGAAACGAACCCAGATCCCACGCCCTGCTCTAAACCCAAAATCTCTTCCTACGTACAGAAACAAACTTCTTTGTCTTTGCTTATTGGGTTTCTTTGCTCCTCTTGCTGGGTTTCATTGTCTTTGCTTTGGGTTTCTTTGCCCTTCTTTCGTTTTTCTTTGGTTTGCTTGCTGGGTTTCTTTGTCTTTGCTTTGGGTTTCTTTGCCCGTTTTTCTTTGGTTGTTCTGAGAAGATGAAGTGCTTTCTCTTGCATTTTAATTTTGGTTGTGGAACTCGAGTCTTTCCGTATAGATTTTTATGTAAATTGAGGCTTTGATACTCGAGTTGCTACAGTGAAATTGAATTCTACAATCTCGAGATGTTAGTTTTCTAAATAGTTTGAAATTAATGTTAACTAACAAAATTGTTTAAAAATGAGTGTTATTTTGAAAAAAAAAAAAATCCGTCTATATATAGTCAAACTCATTCTCAGATATTTCAAACAAACTACCCCATGTTGTGCCTTTGAGTGCATAATCTGCCAAGTTTGAACACTTAATTTTTGAAATAAAATTAAATGAATCAAATCTTGAATTTAAAACTGGCTCCATTAATCTCATTTATAACCCTATTTCTGCTATAACTATAGATACACACACACTCACACACTTCTTCTTTCTTCGACTTATGAACCCATTCAGATTGTACACATGCATATCTTTTGTCCAGTACTAGTTTAGTTTTAATAGGCTTAAATAGCATTACTTAAAACCAATTACATAAAAATTCAAAGGGATATATTTGAGTAGCTTAAATAAAAGTGTGAGCAAAATATTTCCTACATGGCTTATTTAAACAAGACACGCTTCTGTGTCTCACAAATTTGGATCGAAAATGCTATCAATTTAACTACATAAACCTTACAAATACAAATGACCACATCAATATCTTAATTAAGTTTCTATTGTTGTGATAAAAAAGAATGGGGTGGAGATAGAATTCATTTCACAGTCAACATTTAGTATTTTATAAATTTAAATGTAAAATAGTGTTACATCATTTAAAATCCACTATACCTTTTTTTTGTGTGCAAAATCTGATCCATTAGTTGCATCAAGTATCATTGACCAAATCGCTAACATCAATGTGAATGAGACCTCCATCTACCTGACCCTTATTCCACGTCCAAAACCGATCAATACATCTAAAACTAATTGAAGGAAAACAAGGTCTCCACCTTGAACAATCTGGTTATTCAGTTGGTAATATCTATCTAATTGTGATCACCTCCATTTTTAAAATCTAATTTCTACTAAAAATTATTGAATTTTTAAGAACACTAAGACAATTTTTTTTAGAAAATGCCTAGGCACTATACACTCAGACAATAACATACATGATGAAGTTAGTATATTCAACTTCTAATACCATATGGTGTATTTATAACCTGGTAGAGTGGTTTTCTATCAATTTGGCTAGCTAAGTGTAAATTTCTGCATGAGGGTCTTATTTATTTTTATTTTTATCACATCTTACTTATCACGGTGTTCATGTTGCTGCTGGTCAACTTCCTGAAAATCTTACAAATGCAATAAAGGAGAAAGGTTTAAAGCCGGCAGTCGAAAACAAAAAGAATAACACATATATAAAACAAGAACTGAATACGTAAATTGTTGGCTATATATAATGCAAACTGCAAAGCATCCTTGATTTTCTTATTCCATGGCTTTTGTCACAAGATACAACCTTATTAATTGTGAAAGTAAATTCTTGCAGTACTTTGAAAGTAAGGATATCACTTTGGTTTGACAGTGTCCCACAATGTGTCAGAGATTATGGTTACAATAACTTATAATCAATTATCCATTTGTTTGTTTGTTATCTTTGTAACAAAATTGAAGGCAGATGTATCAGATTCACGATCTTCTTGATGATCTCTCTGGACTCTGGCCGATGATCTACTGCCAAGAACTTTGGTATCTAAGACACTAGGAGCCTAGCTATGCAACAATTTATGAATGATTTGGTTCAACTACTTCGAAGTTTTGCATTTCCTTTCTGGGTGGTTGCATTCATGACTTTCGATCTAACTCTAATCTGTAGTAAATGAGGCACCAGGACATTACATCCGTACTACACACGTATGAGCAGGAGCGTGCGGTATAATTTAACAATAAATCTAAAAACACAACATAATTTACAACAAATTATACAACGGTAGAAGTTTTTAACGATGGATAGTAAAATAGTTATAGTTGTAGGTGTATAAAAGAATAAAAAATAATTTACCAATTCAATAGTCGTAAAATTTATTGGAAAAATTGTCGTGTCTATCGTTATTTATATGTAAACGTAAATTTCTTTTACTTGCATTGCATGCAATTAATCGGTACTGACGGATTTCAGTACATCTACCTCAAATCATACAACTCAGACTCTTTACTTTGCTTTTGAAGTATGCTAAAAATAAATTCAAAATTACAACAATTTAATCATCATGGAAGATTGATGTCAAACTGCATCTAATATGATATGATGTACGAAGTAAGTAAATCATGAATTCCCCGCTCGTCTCATCCTTTTCTAAAACCTACCTCACTTCTTTCCCTCTTTTTCTTGTCTTAAATGATTTAATTGGTGTTTATGACATGATAGGAATTTATTAACCACTCCAAGCTAGTACTACTGCGCTGGTTGTTATTGATGATCATTGAAGTGGCACTATTTTTGCATTAAAATATTATTTTTACTGGAAAATGTGAAAAGTACCCTTTATTGCATAAAACTTATAAAAATCCGTAGTGTTTACAAATTAATATGACCGTTAAATTTCAACAACTTAATAAATGAAGGTTTTAAATTATATTTGATAAATAATAACATATTAACTTGTAAGTTTTATGAAATAAAATTTGTATCATTTTTAATATTATTTCTCTTTTTAATTCTTTATTTTTTTACGCAAGAGACAAAGGTATGTAGTTCAAAGAACACCTCCCTATTCCTCTTAGGAAGAATGAGTTCCAACCATGGGCTCCCTTTGGAATGTCCCAAATTACAAAAAGCTAAAAAATAATTATAATTATAAAAGGTGGCATAAAATAACAACTTATGGTATATATAACAACTTGTTTTGTTAAATGAACCTATTATATATATAGACACACACACAGGAGTTGAACTTGAAGTTAATATTACCGAAAATTATTCGAATATTATTTTAATAAACCATATTCTACCCCTTGAGACTTAAATTTATATAACAAATACCCGTATGAGTTATGACCAATTGGGTGTAATTACAAATTGAGTCAGAATAAATATTTTCAATTTTAAAAAAAAAAAAATCTAGAATCATCTCAAAATAAAGCCCCAAAATTATTATTTTTCAAATTTCAAAGAAAATTGGTGTAATTATATCCAAAAATAAATTGGAAATGTATGTACAATGAGCAGAAGTGATGAGAGGGCCTAAGTACACATCAATATTAACTCTCCCACGCACAACAATTTGTAGAGAGAATAAATGTGGATGTTTTAAGGTCATTACCAGTGCCAACAACAACATTAAATTGGAGCGCCTCTCTCTTTGGTTTTTGTTGGGGCATGAACCCCATTTATTGTATTTTAAATGTTTCTTACTGTTCTATACCGACACTCCTCTTCCTCTTCCAAAGTATTCAATACAAGCAATAGAGTAATGACCTCGTATTTTGAGGCCTTTGCCTTCTGCTGCCTTCTCCATCTAACATACCCCAAAATGTGTAATGCACTCTCCACTCCACCTAACTCTACACCATAGTTATAATGCCAAAGACATTTCTAATTTAATGCTTCCAAATTTGGGTGCATTGCTCCACTCTCCAAAATTTGGTTGGCGATCATTAAAATTTGTATATTTTGAAATGTTTGTGTTCGTATAACTATCATATACCAATTGTAGTCATTGTCTCATTGGATATAAGTGGGTTTCGGTTAGCTCTACTGGTAAAGTCTCTTGTTGTCGAATAAGAAATTTGAAATTGCAATGTCTTAGCCTTGTGATAAAGAACAATCATTATGAAATGAACTTCATATATAATGAAATTTTATTGTATCTATCAAAATGAAAAATGATATATCTTCTTTTTTTTTAATGAAAAAGGATATATCTTTTTTTTTTTAATGAAAAAGGATATATCTATAATGCTTATTTAAGTACAATTTTATAAAATCATTAGACTTGACATGTTGTGATTCCTCTATAGTCATGCTCCCATATATGCATAGGCTTAGATTGGAATTGGTTTAAGTAGCCATTATGGTAACAATTCTTCCTAACCCAAATGTCAACAGCCTAACCTATTTTCTCCAAATTAAGTAGGAGTATCTAATATTAGGTTGTACATAAACTTCATTTGAACAATAAATGAAAGCCAAAATAGCAAGGAAAAATAAATGAAACTAATAAATAAGACAAGGGTTATGCTAATGAGTGCCCTTAGGGCATGGGTTAACAATTCATTTTAGAAAGTTTTGATTTATGATTCTAAAGTTTCGAATTAATCATGAAAAAAAAAATAGTTTGTTATTTTCTATGATTTATGATTCTAAAGCTTACTTATAAATTTAGTTCCTTACTTGAACAGTGCAATTTATTAGAGATGAATTATGATGGATTTCATATTGGAGTCCGTTTGGATAGAACTTATTGCTGAAAATTGAAAACTGAAAACTGAAAATACTGTACAAAAATAATTTTTTAATGTGTAAAAATTACTGTTCATCCCAAAAAGTACTGTTCATTGGCCTAAAATCACTGTTCATGGCCAATGAACAGTGACACATGCGCGTGGAAAAAAAAAAAAAAAAAAAACTGGCCAGACGTGGACGCAGCCTCCTATCCAAACGCATTCATGATCTCATTCAGGCCTAGAAACACAAAAGATTGCTTCAATAAGGATTAAAACTTAGTTGTTGATGTGTTATTAGTAATTTTTATACGTGAAAAATCAATTAGCTAGAGAATAAATAAACAGAAAATATGGGATCAAGACAGGGGAAAAGAAGAAGAAGCAGGAATTCATTGAGGTGTGCTGCAGCCTGCATGTTCCTGGTACCATTAAGTTTCCCATGAACTTACTGTGTACTACTCACTGCTTCTGGCGTCTTATTTTGTTGGTCAATTTTTAAAAATCCAACGTTTCTAGGGAACCACATTTAATGAGATATCTTTTACATACACAAATATAAATTTCCAAAATTTCCCTTATTAATTTAAACTTTAATGAATTAATGATATCAATTTTTTAAAATAATAAATAAAATAAAGGATAAGTTATTAAGTTATGTAAATTATAAGCAAGTTCATTAAAAAGAGGAATATGTTTTAGGAAATCCCATAATGGAAGAGATGACCAATAGAAAGAAAAAGAGGGAATGTATTCTCTCTATTTCACTTGAAATGGAGCGAGTCTATTTCACGTTAAGATTTTATTTTTTGGATATGATAATCCATATTGTGCAACATAACTTAAATTTTAAATATCGTGGCATTTGATACACCTCTAGATTTGTAATATTTTAAATAGATTTATTTCAAATAGAAAATATTCTAATACAAGATGCAGAGAGTATAAGGGTTTGTTGGATAATAGGAATTTTTTTTTTTTTTTTAATTCTGTTTTTAGGCAGCATGTAGGCAATATCTGTAATCACTTATCAAGAATCTCATGAAGAGAAGGCCATACATGATCTAAGAACCATTGTACTGCAAATTGCCAAAGCAATTGGAGTCCAAATCTAATAGCCCATAATTTTGTATTAAGATTCCAAGTGATTCAATCCCTTTAATTGGGTAATCTAAAGTACTTCACCCAAAAAATTGTACATAAGTTTTACTCTTTAATTTAACTAATGTACGCGCCAAAGGAGGGACGGGTGAGGGGTGGTCTTCCGATCCACCATTATTTGCTTGTTTGGTTATTTATTATTTTTAAACAAGGTTTTGGTTTGGATTTTGGCCAAGAGATAATTTTTTTCATTTTTAAAGACATTGAATTTCTTGCAAGCTATAGGAGTCTTTATGGCAAAAAAAAAATGTTCAAGGGATTCTAGGGTTATATCCTTTGGTCATCAAATTATTCCTTCACCCAATTGCTTAAATTGTTAATACATCCAAACAAGGGAAGGGATGACAATTCCCTCCCCCCCCCCCCCCCTCCTCCTACTTTTCTCTCTCTCTCTCCAAACTTCTAAACACATTATTAATTGGGACATAATTCCAAAGAGATGGTTACCATATGAAATTGGATGTAGAAGGTAGCTTGTCCTCCAAAAATAAAAATATTTCTCTGAGAATGCATAAGTGACAAAGTTGCATTCAAGACAATTATTTTACATCATTGTCCTCTGTCTCATCAAAATTGTCTAGATGTAGACAATTGGAAACACCCAATCATATTTTACAAGACTATGAATGAGCCAAAATGTATGGATCACAACCTAGTTTTAATCTCTAATTTCTATGAATTAGTCTTAAGTCTAATAAGCTGGTGGAAGAGGAATGGATATCCCTCCCCTTTGTATGAATATTTTAAAAATTAGTAGGAAGAGGAGAAGGGAGGCAAATAGTCATATAAATTGTCAATTATAACCATATTTTGCTAATTTAAAAAATTTATATTTAAATTTATATCATAAAGGCATAATTGATAATTTAGTTTTTTTTTTTTGGGTAATATAAGTGAAAATTTCCTCTCTACTCCCCCACCAAATTCCCCAATTTGGGGAATTAAAGATGAGGGGCTTGGAGGAGTAAAATAAAATACTCCTCCAAATCTCTTCAACCCTTCATTCATATAAGTTTCATTAAACTCACCCTCCTCTTCCTTTTACTCCTCACTCCATCCAAACACAGTGTAAGAATGAAAATAGTTAGACTAATTTGACTGAACACAAACCTATATTGGATTGAAGTGGCTTGGATAAGTTGTTGGTTATAATTAAGGATTCCAGGTGATAACTACTAAAATGTCACTATCCTCCTGTTAATAAATGTTCTGCCTACCAAAAATACAAAATAAAAACTCCAGCACTTGATGCTGTACTCTTTGTTCCAAAGGGACCAACAATATTTGCTAGGAAAGTAGTGTTGATTCGAGCAGGACGAATGCCCATTGACTAGGTTTGGATCTAGTGAATACTTTCCAAGCAACAAGTGAGTATGTGATTTGAAATTTTCTTATGTACTGGGTTCATGCATCCTATGTGAAACTGACATGTAATGTGGGTTTCATCTTAATGTAAACAAGTTTAGATTTTTATGTTATATTAAAGGATTGAACTATTAGGAACAATATAATGGGACTATCAGTCTATTACATATGAGAAGGTATCTCTTGCACAGGGCTCATGCGCCCTATGTGAGACTAATACGTGACAAACTAATAGTCTCACATAGAGCTCATGAGCCAAACACAAGAGATACCTTTCTGTATGTGATACATTGATAGGCTCATTGTTGTTCCTAATAGCTCAATCCTTGTCAAAAAAAAGAAAAGAAAAGAGACTTGTTTACATTAAAATCGATTTAAAATTTGCAACAACTTAGTCGGTAATATTAACTTCAAGTTCAACCCCTGAATTAATTAAGCCGAATATCGTTAATGCTTATTGATCAATGCATACAGAGTCCAAGGAGTCAGTGACTCTGAATAGTCACATCCTGATCTTTTGAAAAAAAAAAAAATCAAATGGGACCTTGACTAAATTATGGGAAAAGGGCCCCTTTAATTCTGCATTCATGTTCCTTTAATCCACAAACACCTTGTTAAATTAATAATTTTCTTTTTTTGAGAATCCAGTTAAATTAATAATTAAAATGCCATCAACTACATTTTTGATAGGCCGTTTTAGATATGAGAAATGCTACGTCCACAATATTTTTACAACATTTTTACAATAAATCACAGGTGGTTAGTTGTTATTGGTTTAAATTTGAACCTAACACTAAGATTACTTTTTTGCCCTAACAATAACAACCAGTAACAACTTGCCACTTAGTATTTGTTGTAAAAATGTTGTGAAAATGTTGTGGACATATTATTTCTCTTTAGGTATACATCATTGTAAGTTTCTCTAAAAAATCTTCTCCCCTCTCCCATTTTGTGTGTTAAAAATACTTAGTATTCTAAAAAAAAAAAAATTCCCTACAATACATTTATGTGGCATTTGATACAGGGGAATCCACATTACTCTTAACATCCAGATTACTGAAAATGTGATACCTTGCAATCTGAATACCTAAGAATGTAATTATTCCTATGTTTGGTTTAATTGGAAATCTAATAAAATTCTTAGGAACGTGAGATTATAATGTATAGTTTATTCCTAAGAATCTTAATTGAATTATTTATTTCTCTCATTCTATCATTAGATTTGTAAATCCAATATAAGTTCTTTTAAAAAAAATCTTCCTCTAAATAAATAATGAAAAACAAAATATAAATTATAAATTATAATAAATTCATTAAAACTATAGTCTAACATTTCAAAATAAAATTTTCACACGTGAAACCTAAATAGAACTTCATTAATGAATATATCAAC
This sequence comes from Castanea sativa, assembly GCF_040712315.1. Taxonomy (NCBI): domain Eukaryota; kingdom Viridiplantae; phylum Streptophyta; class Magnoliopsida; order Fagales; family Fagaceae; genus Castanea; species Castanea sativa. The sequence goes on along the minus strand of NC_134016.1, from coordinate 12,298,749 downwards.
AGAGTTGTCTATCCTGTTTATGTTGTTTTGGCCGGAAAAAAAATAATATTATTTAGGTGGGAAGCAATAAAGACAAAGAAAAAGATATTGATGATTTATTTTATATTTTATCTAAATTGCTTAAATGATAAGGAAAATGGGTTAAAATTGTCAATTTATAAAAAATACAATTTCCTTTAAGTTTGAGAATCTAAATACCCATTTGTTTTAAAGAAAATCCACATTCCTACTGAAATGGGATAAAGGGGGAATCCAAATTCCTCTGACATCTGATTTCCTAGTGTGATTTGCAGCCAAACATGAGAATTTTTAAACATTCTTGGGAATCCTAAAATATTATCTCGTAACAAATGCCACATTAGTGCATTACATTACGATACCTCAGTTTGTTTAGAGAGATAAAAAAGTTGGAGGAAAGAAAATATGGAAAAAATGGAAAAGTGGGAGGATAGAAGAGATTTTAATTTTCCTCATTTATGTTTGATTGGAAGTGAAAAAGTAGAAGGATGGAGAAGATGAGTTTGTATAAATTTATTCATATGTCCTTGTTAAAAAATGATGCCCTATTAAAACAAAACAAAAAAAAAAAAAGTAGCAAACAAGGTTTTTTTTTTTTTTTAAAGGCAATCACCTAATTTTTTTTTTTTTAAAGCATGCCAAGAAAAAAAAATCCCGTCTAGTTAAACCAAAAATTTGAAAAACTTTAAAAAAAAGAAAGAAAAGCAAACCAAAAGAGAGCACCATCATGCCCATGGCCTAGGAAAGCAAAGCCCAAAAAAAATAAAAATAAAAAGATCCAACACTAAAAGGAGGAGGGGGTGGTTCAGTCATTAAATGTAACTATTCATCTTCTCTTTATTTTCTGTTATGATCTTAATGTCCCACATGGATTAAGTATAAATTTAATCATGTGTTTATAAGCTTTTGGACACTCTCCCCTTGCAAGCTGCTTTTTAAGGGTGAGTTCCACTCATGGATTTCTAACATTTGGTATTAGAACCAACCACTATTAATCAAGTGTAGCTCATTGAGTATAAGATTAAATGAGTTGTGATTTTCAAAGGTGAGTTCTATCCATGGGCTTGAACATTTTCTCCCCAAATTGGGGAGATACAATTTTGGTGGGCTAGAGGAGAAAACATCTGGGCCCCACCAAATATCTATCATTCCCTTTTCTCCAACCAAACACTCATATAATCAGTCTTCTCTCCCCTTTTCTCTACCCTAGTTTCTATCCTCCTTATTTCACCTCAATTAAATATACCCTAATAGTACATTAGGTTCCTCAATAAAATAAGGGTCTGGTTAACAAGTGCCCTTAGAACATTTATTAATAGACAATTTTAGAAAAGTTTTAGTACCACTTTCATGAAGAAAAAAAATGAAGGGTCCGATTAATGGGCGCTCTTACAGTATTTGTTAATTTACCATTTTAGGAAAGTTTTAATGCCACTTTAATTGGAAATATAAAAAGTTGTAAAAAAAATCACTTGCTATTTTCTTTGGAAATATAAAAAGCTGTAAAAACAAATCACTTGCTATTTTCTTTTCCCATAAAGGTTTTAAAAAAAAAAATTGTTAAACCAATACTCTAAGGGCATTTGTTAACTTTTCCCCAAAAATCAATTAGTTTTTCCTTTTCCCATAATAAATTTTTATAAATATTTTTAAACTAATGCCCTTACGGTATCAATTAACTTTTCCCATAAAATAATTTTAATTCAAATATCGTGGTGTATTAACCAATAAAACACAAACAATATTATTATTTTCAAGAACAATTAAATTCAATACAACTATGATGATTTGAACAACCATTTGAAGATGCAGCTTGGAACAAGCATTGTAACTATCCAATGTTCATAGCAGAAATATACATAATGTTTGCTTGTTTGCCCACATAAAAATTGCAAGTTCAAGCTACATGCTATTTAAAGCTACTGAGATTTTGATGGAGTTCAAAACAAGTTATGGATGAATGCACTGGAGAAACACTTATAGTCCCTTATTATCTATCATCAAGTATTGTTTTCTCAGCGGCTAAAGTGGCTAATTTGATCACACATGATCACATTGAGGTGAGGTTTAAATCACAAATATGGAACACCATTAACGGTGCCAATACCATTGAGCCTTCATATAAACTGCGAAGTTTTCACAATTGACAGTCTCATTTACAATTTGCATTTAATCAATTTTTTTTTTCAAGCTTTACAATTTATACATTATGAAAGAATTTAGACTATATTATTCTTTTTGCTCATTTAAGTTCAAAGGTTATTTTCATTTTGTTCTCTTTAAGTTTAAAATTTTGTCTTTTAGTTCATATTTTTGAGTTTGTTTTTAGAATGGTTGATGAGAATCAACAAGCATTCAAGAATCTATTGCATATTTCAGTTGGGCCTATTACAAGAGCAAGATTCAAGAAGATCAAAGAAGCACTTAATGAGTTGATTCAAGAGATTTTGGCTAATTCTAATGCAGAACATTCCAAGCTTGACCCAAAGGAAGATGAAGGCATAATAAATTTAATCCAAGCTATTGAGGGCTGATCTGGCTTAATTGGGAGTGATTTATGGCGTAGATTAATGGCTAATTGACTTTCCAGCTCCATATCAGTTAATGGAGATTTTTTCCTATTCTAGAGTTGCTATTTCAGACCAAATCTACCTAAAATTAGGGCTTTTATTATTTAGAACGTTTTTTTTAAAACTATTTTCCTATTATGGATCTACTAATTTTAGACCAAATCAACTTTTATTTAGGGTTTTATTATTTCGTACGTTTTTTTTTTATATATATTTTCTATTTTTCATTCATGTCTTATAAATAGCATGCACTCATTGTAATAAAGGATTAT